>NW_027325753.1:0-197877 GCF_048418805.1 Vulpes vulpes
GGCCTAGCTCCGATGCGTGCCTGAAGTGTTGTGAGAGATAAGTGGAAATTCCCGGCCCACAAGACTAGTGCATCCAAGCTCAACAAGCGTTTTCCTAGTATTCCCTGTATGAACCAGTTGCTACATCCTAACCGCCATTCGAGAGAAGCTAGCTGAACGCCTTGTCCAAAATCAACTTTGTTCCGAGAGTGGAGATCACCCACAGTCCCTCACAGTTGCACACTGCCTGCAGAAAGAGTTTCCATTATCTGACCCAGAGCCGTTTGTCAGAGGCTTGTGAGACGCCAGTGGAATAAGCAGACCAGGAGGGTGTCTCCAGCTGCCTTGGAGTTGTATTCTGGGTACCTCCTGGCTTAGAACACTGTTACGTTCTCAGTGCCCGAGGAACGCAGCTACTTGAAAGCTGGCTTGTAGGCGAGCTTCCTTCTGCGAGCTGAGATAAGGGCAGGACCCTCCCGCATCATGACTGCCCGTGGACTTAGTTCCCAGCATCCTTATGTTAGGTGCCGAAGAGGTTGTGTGAAAAGCTTGTGGAAGTGACAGGATTCTCCTCAAGTGTATCTGATCTCAATACAGACATTGCAAACGTCCTTGTTCAATGAGAGTGTAGCTCGGTCCTAGCTCCCATCAAAGTGTCTAGCAGACATCTGCCTGCAAAGCATACACACTTCCGAGAGTTGAGCTTATGGACTGTCCCTCCCACATCCTGCCTGGAGATACACCGCGTTCCTAACAGGCCTAGCCCTGATGCGTGCCTGAAGTGTTGTGAAAGCTAAGTGGAAAGTCCCGGCCCACAAGACTAGGCATCCAAGCTCAATCCATCGATTTTCTAGTGTTCCCTGCATGAGCCAGGTGCTACATCCTAAGTGCCATACGAGAGAAGCTAGCTGAACGCCTTGTCCAAAAGCAACTTACTTCGGAGAGTTGAGCTAACCCTCAGTCCCTCGCAGTTGCACACTGCCTGCAGAAAGATTTTCCAACATCTGCATCACAGCCGTTTGTCAGAGTCTTGTGAGACGCAGGTGGAATAAGCATACCTGGAGGGTGTCTCCAGCTGCAGTGGAGGGGTATTCTGGGTACCTCCTGGCTTAGAGTACTGCGACGTTCTCAGTGCCCTAAGAACGCAGCTAGTTGAAAGCTTGCTTGGAGGCATGCTTCGTTCTGCGAGCTGATGTCAGGGCAGGACCCACCCGCATCCTGACTGCCCGTAGACATAGGACCTAGCATCCTTATGTTTGGTGCTGGAAGAGGTTTTGTGCATAGCATGTGGAAGTGACAGGATTCTCCTCAAGTGTATCTGATCTCAATACAGACATTGCAAACGTCCTTGTTCAATGGGAGTGTAGCTCCGTCCTAGCTCCCATCAAAGTGTCTAGCAGACATCTGCCTGCAAAGCATACACACTTCCGAGAGTTGAGCTTATGGACTGTCCCTCCCTCATCCGGCCTGCAGTTACACCACGCTCCTAAGAGGCCTAGCCCCAATGCGAGCCTGAGTGTTGTGAGAGCTAAGTGGAAAGTCCCGGCCCACGAGACTGGTGCATCCAAGCTCAATCCAGCGATTTCCTAGTATTCCCTGTATGAACCAGGTGCTACATCCTAAGTGCCATACGAGAGAAGCTAGCTGAACGCCTTGTCCAAAAGCAACTTACTTCGGAGAGTTGAGCTAACCCTCAGTCCCTCGCAGTTGCACACTGCCTGCAGAAAGATTTTCCAACATCTGCATCACAGCCGTTTGTCAGAGTCTTGTGAGACGCAGGTGGAATAAGCATACCTGGAGGGTGTCTCCAGCTGCAGTGGAGGGGTATTCTGGGTACCTCCTGGCTTAGAGTACTGCGACGTTCTCAGTGCCCTAAGAACGCAGCTAGTTGAAAGCTTGCTTGGAGGCATGCTTTGTTCTGCGAGCTGATGTCAGGGCAGGACCCACCCGCATCCTGACTGCCCGTAGACATAGGACCTAGCATCCTTATGTTTGGTGCTGGAAGAGGTTTTGTGCATAGCATGTGGAAGTGACAGGATTCTCCTCAAGTGTATCTGATCTCAATACAGACATTGCAAACGTCCTTGTTCAATGGGAGTGTAGCTCCGTCCTAGCTCCCATCAAAGTGTCTAGCAGACATCTGCCTGCAAAGCATACACACTTCCGAGAGTTGAGCTTATGGACTGTCCCTCCCTCATCCTGCCTGCAGTTACACCACGCTCCTAACAGGCCTAGCCCCGATGCGTGCCTGAGTGTTGTGAGAGCTAAGTGGAAAGTCCCGGCCCACAAGACTAGTGCATCCAAGCTCAAACCAGCGATTTCCTAGTATTCCCTGTATGAACCACGTGCTACATCCTAAGTGCCATACGAGAGAAGCTAGCTGAACGCCTTGTCCAAAATCAACGTACTTTGGAGAGTTGAGCTAACCCTCAGTCCCTCACAGTTGCACAGTGCCTGCAGAAAGTTTCCAACATCTGCACCACAGCCGTTTGTCAGAGTCTTGTGAGACGCAGGTGGAATAAGCAGACCTGGAAGGTGTCTCCAGCTGCAGTGGAGTTGTATTCTAGGTACCTCCTGGCTTAGAACACTGTTACGTTCCCAGTGCCCGACGAACACAGCTAGTTGAAAGCTGGCTTTTAGGCGAGCTTACTTGTGCGAGCTGAGATGAGGGCAGGACCCACCCGCATCCTGACTGCCCATAGATGTAGGTCCCAGCATCCTTATTTTAGGTGCCGAAGAGGTTGTGTGAAAAGCTTGTGGAAGTGACAGGATTCTCCTCAAGTGTATCTGATCTCAATACAGACATTGCAAACGTCCTTGTTCAATGAGAGTGTAGCTCGGTCCTAGCTCCCATCAAAGTGTCTAGCAGACATCTCCCTGCAAAGCATACACACTTCCGAGAGTTGAGCTTATGGACTGTCCCACCCACATCCTGCCTGGAGATACACCGCGATCCTAACAGGCCTAGCCCCGATGCGTGCCTGAAGTGTTGTGAAAGCTAAGTGGAAAGTCCCGGCCCACAAGACTAGGCATCCAAGCTCAATCCAGCGATTTTCTAGTATTCCCTGCATGAGCCAGGTGCTACATCCTAAGTGCCATACGAGAGAAGCTAGCTGAACGCCTTGTCCAAAAGCAACTTACCTCGGAGTGTTGAGCTAACCCTCATTCCCTCGCAGTTGCACACTGCCTGCAGAAAGATTTTCCAACATCTGCATCTGAGCCGTTTGTCAGAGTCTTGTGAGACGCAGGTGGAATAAGCAGACCTGGAAGGTGTCTCCAGCTGCAGTGGAGTTGTATTCTAGGTACCTCCTGGCTTAGAACACTGTTACGTTCTCAGTGCCCGAGGAACGCAGCTAGTTGAAAGCTGGATTTTAGGCGAGCTTACTTGTGCGAGGTGAGATCAGGGCAGGACCCGCCCCCATCCTGACTGCCCGTAGATGTAGGTCCCAGCATCCTTATTTTAGGTCCCGAAGAGGTTGTGTGAAAATCTTGTGGAAGTGACAGGATTCTCCTCAAGTGTATCTGATCTCAATACAGACATTGCAAACGTCCTTGTTCAATGAGAGTGTAGCTCGGTCCTAGCTCCCATCAAAGTGTCTAGCAGACATCTACAAACCATACAGACGTCTCAGAGTTGAACTTATGGACTGTCCCTCTCACATCCTGCCTGCAGGAACACCACGCTCCTAACAGGCCTAGCCCCGATGCGTGCCTGAAGTGTTGTCAGAGCTAAGTGGAAATTCCCGGCCCACAAGACTAGTGCATCCAAGCTCAATGCAGCGATTTCCAAGTATTCCCTGCATGAGCCAGGTGCTACATCCTAAGTGCCATACGAGAGAAGCTAGCTGAACGCCTAGTCCAAAAGCAACATACTTCGGAGAGTTGAGCTAACCCTCAGTCCCTCGCAGTTGCACACTGCCTGCAGAAAGATTTTCCAACATCTGCATCACAGCCGTTTGTCAGAGTCTTGTGAGACGCAGGTGGAATAAGCATACCTGGAGGGTGTCTCCAGCTGCAGTGGAGGGGTATTCTGGGTACCTCCTGGCTTAGAGTACTGCGACGTTCTCAGTGCCCTAAGAACGCAGCTAGTTGAAAGCTTGCTTGGAGGCATGCTTCGTTCTGCGAGCTGATGTCAGGGCAGGACCCACCCGCATCCTGACTGCCCGTAGACATAGGACCTAGCATCCTTATGTTTGGTGCTGGAAGAGGTTTTGTGCATAGCATGTGGAAGTGACAGGATTCTCCTCAAGTGTATCTGATCTCAATACAGACATTGCAAACGTCCTTGTTCAATGGGAGTGTAGCTCCGTCCTAGCTCCCATCAAAGTGTCTAGCAGACATCTGCATGGAAAGCATACACACTTCCGAGAGTTGAGCTTATGGACTGTCCCTCCCTCATCCTGCCTGCAGTTACACCACGCTCCTAACAGGCCTAGCCCCGATGCGTGCCTGAGTGTTGTGAGAGCTAAGTGGAAAGTCCCGGCCCACAAGTCTAGTGCATCCAAGCTCAATCCAGCGATTTCCTAGTATTCCCTGTATGAACCAGGTGCTACATCCTAAGTGCCATACGAGAGAAGCTAGCTGAACGCCTAGTCCAAAAGCAACATACTTCGGAGAGTTGAGCTAACACTCAGTCCCTCGCAGTTGCACACTACCTGCAGAAAGATTTTCCAACATCTGCATCTGAGCCGTTTGTCAGAGGCTTGTGAGACGCAAGTGGAATAAGCAGACCTGGAGGGTGTCTCCAGCTGCAGTGGAGTTGTATTCTAGGTACCTCCTGGCTTAGAACACTGTTACGTTCTCAGTGCCCGAGGAACGCAGCTAGTTGAAAGCTGGCTTTTAGGCGAGCTTACTTGTGCGAGCTGAGATCAGGGCAGGACCCGCCCCCATCCTGACTGCCCGTAGATGTAGGTCCCAGCATCCTTATTTTAGGTCCCGAAGAGGTTGTGTGAAAATCTTGTGGAAGTGACAGGATTCTCCTCAAGTGTATCTGATCTCAATAAAGACATTGCAAACGTCCTTGTTCAATGAGAGTGTAGCTCGGTCCTAGCTCCCATCAAAGTGTCTAGCAGACATCTGCCTGCAAACCATACAGACGTCTCAGAGTTGAGCTTATGGACTGTCCCTCTCACATCCTGCCTGCAGGTACACCGCGCACCTAACAGGCCTAGCTCCGATGCGTGCCTGAAGTGTTGTGAGAGATAAGTGGAAATTCCCGGCCCACAAGACTAGTGCATCCAAGCTCAACAAGCCTTTTCCTAGTATTCCCTGTATGAACCAGGTGCTACATCCTAACCGCCATTCGAGAGAAGCTAGCTGAACGCCTTGTCCAAAATCAACTTTGTTCCGAGAGTGGAGATCACCCTCAGTCCCTCACAGTTGCACACTGCCTGCAGAAAGAGTTTCCATTATCTGACCCAGAGCCGTTTGTCAGAGGCTTGTGAGACGCAAGTGGAATAAGCAGACCTGGAGGGTGTCTCCAGCTGCCTTGGAGTTGTATTCTGGGTACCTCCTGGCTTAGAACACTGTTACGTTCTCAGTGCCCGAGGAACGCAGCTACTTGAAAGCTGGCTTGTAGGCGAGCTTCCTTCTGCGAGCTGAGATAAGGGCAGGACCCACCCGCATCCTGACTGCCCGTAGACATAGGACCTAGCATCCTTATGTTTGGTGCTGGAAGAGGTTTTGTGCATAGCATGTGGAAGTGACAGGATTCTCCTCAAGTGTATCTGATCTCAATACAGACATTGCAAACGTCCTTGTTCAATGGGAGTGTAGCTCCGTCCTAGCTCCCATCAAAGTGTCTAGCAGACATCTGCCTGCAAAGCATACACACTTCCGAGAGTTGAGCTTATGGACTGTCCCTCCCTCATCCTGCCTGCAGTTACACCACGCTCCTAACAGGCCTAGCCCCGATGCGTGCCTGAGTGTTGTGAGAGGTAAGTGGAAATTCACGGCCCACAAGACTAGTGCATCCAAGCTCAAACCAGCGATTTCCTAGTATTCCCTGTATGAACCACGTGCTACATCCTAAGTGCCATACGAGAGAAGCTAGCTGAACGCCTTGTCCAAAATCAACGTACTTTGGAGAGTTGAGCTAACCCTCAGTCCCTCACAGTTGCACAGTGCCTGCAGAAAGTTTCCAACATCTGCACCACAGCCGTTTGTCAGAGTCTTGTGAGACGCAGGTGGAATAAGCAGACCTGGAAGGTGTCTCCAGCTGCAGTGGAGTTGTATTCTAGGTACCTCCTGGCTTAGAACACTGTTACGTTCCCAGTGCCCGACGAACACAGCTAGTTGAAAGCTGGCTTTTAGGCGAGCTTACTTGTGCGAGCTGAGATGAGGGCAGGACCCACCCGCATCCTGACTGCCCATAGATGTAGGTCCCAGCATCCTTATTTTAGGTGCCGAAGAGGTTGTGTGAAAAGCTTGTGGAAGTGACAGGATTCTCCTCAAGTGTATCTGATCTCAATACAGACATTGCAAACGTCCTTGTTCAATGAGAGTGTAGCTCGGTCCTAGCTCCCATCAAAGTGTCTAGCAGACATCTCCCTGCAAAGCATACACACTTCCGAGAGTTGAGCTTATGGACTGTCCCACCCACATCCTGCCTGGAGATACACCGCGATCCTAACAGGCCTAGCCCCGATGCGTGCCTGAAGTGTTGTGAAAGCTAAGTGGAAAGTCCCGGCCCACAAGACTAGGCATCCAAGCTCAATCCAGCGATTTTCTAGTATTCCCTGCATGAGCCAGGTGCTACATCCTAAGTGCCATACGAGAGAAGCTAGCTGAACGCCTTGTCCAAAAGCAACTTACCTCGGAGTGTTGAGCTAACCCTCAGTCCCTCGCAGTTGCACACTGCCTGCAGAAAGATTTTCCAACATCTGCATCTGAGCCGTTTGTCAGAGTCTTGTGAGACGCAGGTGGAATAAGCAGACCTGGAAGGTGTCTCCAGCTGCAGTGGAGTTGTATTCTAGGTACCTCCTGGCTTAGAACACTGTTACGTTCTCAGTGCCCGAGGAACGCAGCTAGTTGAAAGCTGGATTTTAGGCGAGCTTACTTGTGCGAGGTGAGATCAGGGCAGGACCCGCCCCCATCCTGACTGCCCGTAGATGTAGGTCCCAGCATCCTTATTTTAGGTCCCGAAGAGGTTGTGTGAAAATCTTGTGGAAGTGACAGGATTCTCCTCAAGTGTATCTGATCTCAATACAGACATTGCAAACGTCCTTGTTCAATGAGAGTGTAGCTCGGTCCTAGCTCCCATCAAAGTGTCTAGCAGACATCTGCCTGCAAAGCATACACACTTCCGAGAGTTGAGCTTATGGACTGTCCCTCCCTCATCCTGCCTGCAGTTACACCACGCTCCTAACAGGCCTAGCCCCGATGCGTGCCTGAGTGTTGTGAGAGGTAAGTGGAAATTCACGGCCCACAAGACTAGTGCATCCAAGCTCAAACCAGCGATTTCCTAGTATTCCCTGTATGAACCACGTGCTACATCCTAAGTGCCATACGAGAGAAGCTAGCTGAACGCCTTGTCCAAAATCAACGTACTTTGGAGAGTTGAGCTAACCCTCAGTCCCTCACAGTTGCACAGTGCCTGCAGAAAGTTTCCAACATCTGCACCACAGCCGTTTGTCAGAGTCTTGTGAGACGCAGGTGGAATAAGCAGACCTGGAAGGTGTCTCCAGCTGCAGTGGAGTTGTATTCTAGGTACCTCCTGGCTTAGAACACTGTTACGTTCCCAGTGCCCGACGAACACAGCTAGTTGAAAGCTGGCTTTTAGGCGAGCTTACTTGTGCGAGCTGAGATGAGGGCAGGACCCACCCGCATCCTGACTGCCCATAGATGTAGGTCCCAGCATCCTTATTTTAGGTGCCGAAGAGGTTGTGTGAAAAGCTTGTGGAAGTGACAGGATTCTCCTCAAGTATATCTGATCTCAATACAGACATTGCAAACGTCCTTGTTCAATGAGAGTGTAGCTCGGTCCTAGCTCCCATCAAAGTGTCTAGCAGACATCTCCCTGCAAAGCATACACACTTCCGAGAGTTGAGCTTATGGACTGTCCCACCCACATCCTGCCTGGAGATACACCGCGATCCTAACAGGCCTAGCCCCGATGCGTGCCTGAAGTGTTGTGAAAGCTAAGTGGAAAGTCCCGGCCCACAAGACTAGGCATCCAAGCTCAATCCAGCGATTTTCTAGTATTCCCTGCATGAGCCAGGTGCTACATCCTAAGTGCCATACGAGAGAAGCTAGCTGAACGCCTTGTCCAAAAGCAACTTACCTCGGAGTGTTGAGCTAACCCTCAGTCCCTCGCAGTTGCACACTGCCTGCAGAAAGATTTTCCAACATCTGCATCTGAGCCGTTTGTCAGAGTCTTGTGAGACGCAGGTGGAATAAGCAGACCTGGAAGGTGTCTCCAGCTGCAGTGGAGTTGTATTCTAGGTACCTCCTGGCTTAGAACACTGTTACGTTCTCAGTGCCCGAGGAACGCAGCTAGTTGAAAGCTGGATTTTAGGCGAGCTTACTTGTGCGAGGTGAGATCAGGGCAGGACCCGCCCCCATCCTGACTGCCCGTAGATGTAGGTCCCAGCATCCTTATTTTAGGTCCCGAAGAGGTTGTGTGAAAATCTTGTGGAAGTGACAGGATTCTCCTCAAGTGTATCTGATCTCAATACAGACATTGCAAACGTCCTTGTTCAATGAGAGTGTAGCTCGGTCCTAGCTCCCATCAAAGTGTCTAGCAGACATCTACAAACCATACAGACGTCTCAGAGTTGAACTTATGGACTGTCCCTCTCACATCCTGCCTGCAGGAACACCACGCTCCTAACAGGCCTAGCCCCGATGCGTGCCTGAAGTGTTGTCAGAGCTAAGTGGAAATTCCCGGCCCACAAGACTAGTGCATCCAAGCTCAATGCAGCGATTTCCAGGTATTCCCTGCATGAGCCAGGTGCTACATCCTAAGTGCCATACGAGAGAAGCTAGCTGAACGCCTTGTCCAAAAGCAACTTACTTCGGAGAGTTGAGCTAACCCTCAGTCCCTCGCAGTTGCACACTGCCTGCAGAAAGATTTTCCAACATCTGCATCACAGCCGTTTGTCAGAGTCTTGTGAGACGCAGGTGGAATAAGCATACCTGGAGGGTGTCTCCAGCTGCAGTGGAGGGGTATTCTGGGTACCTCCTGGCTTAGAGTACTGCGACGTTCTCAGTGCCCTAAGAACGCAGCTAGTTGAAAGCTTGCTTGGAGGCATGCTTCGTTCTGCGAGCTGATGTCAGGGCAGGACCCACCCGCATCCTGACTGCCCGTAGACATAGGACCTAGCATCCTTATGTTTGGTGCTGGAAGAGGTTTTGTGCATAGCATGTGGAAGTGACAGGATTCTCCTCAAGTGTATCTGATCTCAATACAGACATTGCAAACGTCCTTGTTCAATGGGAGTGTAGCTCCGTCCTAGCTCCCATCAAAGTGTCTAGCAGACATCTGCCTGCAAAGCATACACACTTCCGAGAGTTGAGCTTATGGACTGTCCCTCCCTCATCCTGCCTGCAGTTACACCACGCTCCTAACAGGCCTAGCCCCGATGCGTGCCTGAGTGTTGTGAGAGGTAAGTGGAAATTCACGGCCCACAAGACTAGTGCATCCAAGCTCAAACCAGCGATTTCCTAGTATTCCCTGTATGAACCACGTGCTACATCCTAAGTGCCATACGAGAGAAGCTAGCTGAACGCCTTGTCCAAAATCAACGTACTTTGGAGAGTTGAGCTAACCCTCAGTCCCTCACAGTTGCACAGTGCCTGCAGAAAGTTTCCAACATCTGCACCACAGCCGTTTGTCAGAGTCTTGTGAGACGCAGGTGGAATAAGCAGACCTGGAAGGTGTCTCCAGCTGCAGTGGAGTTGTATTCTAGGTACCTCCTGGCTTAGAACACTGTTACGTTCCCAGTGCCCGACGAACACAGCTAGTTGAAAGCTGGCTTTTAGGCGAGCTTACTTGTGCGAGCTGAGATGAGGGCAGGACCCACCCGCATCCTGACTGCCCATAGATGTAGGTCCCAGCATCCTTATTTTAGGTGCCGAAGAGGTTGTGTGAAAAGCTTGTGGAAGTGACAGGATTCTCCTCAAGTGTATCTGATCTCAATACAGACATTGCAAACGTCCTTGTTCAATGAGAGTGTAGCTCGGTCCTAGCTCCCATCAAAGTGTCTAGCAGACATCTCCCTGCAAAGCATACACACTTCCGAGAGTTGAGCTTATGGACTGTCCCACCCACATCCTGCCTGGAGATACACCGCGATCCTAACAGGCCTAGCCCCGATGCGTGCCTGAAGTGTTGTGAAAGCTAAGTGGAAAGTCCCGGCCCACAAGACTAGGCATCCAAGCTCAATCCAGCGATTTTCTAGTATTCCCTGCATGAGCCAGGTGCTACATCCTAAGTGCCATACGAGAGAAGCTAGCTGAACGCCTTGTCCAAAAGCAACTTACCTCGGAGTGTTGAGCTAACCCTCAGTCCCTCGCAGTTGCACACTGCCTGCAGAAAGATTTTCCAACATCTGCATCTGAGCCGTTTGTCAGAGTCTTGTGAGACGCAGGTGGAATAAGCAGACCTGGAAGGTGTCTCCAGCTGCAGTGGAGTTGTATTCTAGGTACCTCCTGGCTTAGAACACTGTTACGTTCTCAGTGCCCGAGGAACGCAGCTAGTTGAAAGCTGGATTTTAGGCGAGCTTACTTGTGCGAGGTGAGATCAGGGCAGGACCCGCCCCCATCCTGACTGCCCGTAGATGTAGGTCCCAGCATCCTTATTTTAGGTCCCGAAGAGGTTGTGTGAAAATCTTGTGGAAGTGACAGGATTCTCCTCAAGTGTATCTGATCTCAATACAGACATTGCAAACGTCCTTGTTCAATGAGAGTGTAGCTCGGTCCTAGCTCCCATCAAAGTGTCTAGCAGACATCTGCCTGCAAAGCATACACACTTCCGAGAGTTGAGCTTATGGACTGTCCCTCCCTCATCCTGCCTGCAGTTACACCACGCTCCTAACAGGCCTAGCCCCGATGCGTGCCTGAGTGTTGTGAGAGGTAAGTGGAAATTCACGGCCCACAAGACTAGTGCATCCAAGCTCAAACCAGCGATTTCCTAGTATTCCCTGTATGAACCACGTGCTACATCCTAAGTGCCATACGAGAGAAGCTAGCTGAACGCCTTGTCCAAAATCAACGTACTTTGGAGAGTTGAGCTAACCCTCAGTCCCTCACAGTTGCACAGTGCCTGCAGAAAGTTTCCAACATCTGCACCACAGCCGTTTGTCAGAGTCTTGTGAGACGCAGGTGGAATAAGCAGACCTGGAAGGTGTCTCCAGCTGCAGTGGAGTTGTATTCTAGGTACCTCCTGGCTTAGAACACTGTTACGTTCCCAGTGCCCGACGAACACAGCTAGTTGAAAGCTGGCTTTTAGGCGAGCTTACTTGTGCGAGCTGAGATGAGGGCAGGACCCACCCGCATCCTGACTGCCCATAGATGTAGGTCCCAGCATCCTTATTTTAGGTGCCGAAGAGGTTGTGTGAAAAGCTTGTGGAAGTGACAGGATTCTCCTCAAGTATATCTGATCTCAATACAGACATTGCAAACGTCCTTGTTCAATGAGAGTGTAGCTCGGTCCTAGCTCCCATCAAAGTGTCTAGCAGACATCTCCCTGCAAAGCATACACACTTCCGAGAGTTGAGCTTATGGACTGTCCCACCCACATCCTGCCTGGAGATACACCGCGATCCTAACAGGCCTAGCCCCGATGCGTGCCTGAAGTGTTGTGAAAGCTAAGTGGAAAGTCCCGGCCCACAAGACTAGGCATCCAAGCTCAATCCAGCGATTTTCTAGTATTCCCTGCATGAGCCAGGTGCTACATCCTAAGTGCCATACGAGAGAAGCTAGCTGAACGCCTTGTCCAAAAGCAACTTACCTCGGAGTGTTGAGCTAACCCTCAGTCCCTCGCAGTTGCACACTGCCTGCAGAAAGATTTTCCAACATCTGCATCTGAGCCGTTTGTCAGAGTCTTGTGAGACGCAGGTGGAATAAGCAGACCTGGAAGGTGTCTCCAGCTGCAGTGGAGTTGTATTCTAGGTACCTCCTGGCTTAGAACACTGTTACGTTCTCAGTGCCCGAGGAACGCAGCTAGTTGAAAGCTGGATTTTAGGCGAGCTTACTTGTGCGAGGTGAGATCAGGGCAGGACCCGCCCCCATCCTGACTGCCCGTAGATGTAGGTCCCAGCATCCTTATTTTAGGTCCCGAAGAGGTTGTGTGAAAATCTTGTGGAAGTGACAGGATTCTCCTCAAGTGTATCTGATCTCAATACAGACATTGCAAACGTCCTTGTTCAATGAGAGTGTAGCTCGGTCCTAGCTCCCATCAAAGTGTCTAGCAGACATCTACAAACCATACAGACGTCTCAGAGTTGAACTTATGGACTGTCCCTCTCACATCCTGCCTGCAGGAACACCACGCTCCTAACAGGCCTAGCCCCGATGCGTGCCTGAAGTGTTGTCAGAGCTAAGTGGAAATTCCCGGCCCACAAGACTAGTGCATCCAAGCTCAATGCAGCGATTTCCAGGTATTCCCTGCATGAGCCAGGTGCTACATCCTAAGTGCCATACGAGAGAAGCTAGCTGAACGCCTTGTCCAAAAGCAACTTACTTCGGAGAGTTGAGCTAACCCTCAGTCCCTCGCAGTTGCACACTGCCTGCAGAAAGATTTTCCAACATCTGCATCACAGCCGTTTGTCAGAGTCTTGTGAGACGCAGGTGGAATAAGCAGACCTGGAAGGTGTCTCCAGCTGCAGTGGAGGGGTATTCTGGGTACCTCCTGGCTTAGAGTACTGCGACGTTCTCAGTGCCCTAAGAACGCAGCTAGTTGAAAGCTTGCTTGTAGGCATGCTTCGTTCTGCGAGCTGATGTCAGGGCAGGACCCACCCGCATCCTGACTGCCCGTAGACATAGGACCTAGCATCCTTATGTTTGGTGCTGGAAGAGGTTTTGTGCATAGCATGTGGAAGTGACAGGATTCTCCTCAAGTGTATCTGATCTCAATACAGACATTGCAAACGTCCTTGTTCAATGGGAGTGTAGCTCCGTCCTAGCTCCCATCAAAGTGTCTAGCAGACATCTGCATGGAAAGCATACACACTTCCGAGAGTTGAGCTTATGGACTGTCCCTCCCTCATCCTGCCTGCAGTTACACCACGCTCCTAACAGGCCTAGCCCCGATGCGTGCCTGAGTGTTGTGAGAGCTAAGTGGAAAGTCCCGGCCCACAAGTCTAGTGCATCCAAGCTCAATCCAGCGATTTCCTAGTATTCCCTGTATGAACCAGGTGCTACATCCTAAGTGCCATACGAGAGAAGCTAGCTGAACGCCTAGTCCAAAAGCAACATACTTCGGAGAGTTGAGCTAACACTCAGTCCCTCGCAGTTGCACACTACCTGCAGAAAGATTTTCCAACATCTGCATCTGAGCCGTTTGTCAGAGGCTTGTGAGACGCAAGTGGAATAAGCAGACCTGGAGGGTGTCTCCAGCTGCAGTGGAGTTGTATTCTAGGTACCTCCTGGCTTAGAACACTGTTACGTTCTCAGTGCCCGAGGAACGCAGCTAGTTGAAAGCTGGCTTTTAGGCGAGCTTACTTGTGCGAGCTGAGATCAGGGCAGGAACCGCCCCCATCCTGACTGCCCGTAGATGTAGGTCCCAGCATCCTTATTTTAGGTCCCGAAGAGGTTGTGTGAAAATCTTGTGGAAGTGACAGGATTCTCCTCAAGTGTATCTGATCTCAATAAAGACATTGCAAACGTCCTTGTTCAATGAGAGTGTAGCTCGGTCCTAGCTCCCATCAAAGTGTCTAGCAGACATCTGCCTGCAAACCATACAGACGTCTCAGAGTTGAGCTTATGGACTGTCCCTCTCACATCCTGCCTGCAGGTACACCGCGCACCTAACAGGCCTAGCTCCGATGCGTGCCTGAAGTGTTGTGAGAGATAAGTGGAAATTCCCGGCCCACAAGACTAGTGCATCCAAGCTCAACAAGCGTTTTCCTAGTATTCCCTGTATGAACCAGTTGCTACATCCTAACCGCCATTCGAGAGAAGCTAGCTGAACGCCTTGTCCAAAATCAACTTTGTTCCGAGAGTGGAGATCACCCTCAGTCCCTCACAGTTGCACACTGCCTGCAGAAAGAGTTTCCATTATCTGACCCAGAGCCGTTTGTCAGAGGCTTGTGAGACGCAAGTGGAATAAGCAGACCAGGAGGGTGTCTCCAGCTGCCTTGGAGTTGTATTCTGGGTACCTCCTGGCTTAGAACACTGTTACGTTCTCAGTGCCCGAGGAACGCAGCTACTTGAAAGCTGGCTTGTAGGCGAGCTTCCTTCTGCGAGCTGAGATAAGGGCAGGACCCTCCCGCATCATGACTGCCCGTGGACTTAGTTCCCAGCATCCTTATGTTAGGTGCCGAAGAGGTTGTGTGAAAAGCTTGTGGAAGTGACAGGATTCTCCTCAAGTGTATCTGATCTCAATACAGACATTGCAAACGTCCTTGTTCAATGAGAGTGTAGCTCGGTCCTAGCTCCCATCAAAGTGTCTAGCAGACATCTGCCTGCAAAGCATACACACTTCCGAGAGTTGAGCTTATGGACTGTCCCTCCCACATCCTGCCTGGAGATACACCGCGTTCCTAACAGGCCTAGCCCTGATGCGTGCCTGAAGTGTTGTGAAAGCTAAGTGGAAAGTCCCGGCCCACAAGACTAGGCATCCAAGCTCAATCCATCGATTTTCTAGTGTTCCCTGCAGGAGCCAGGTGCTACATCCTAAGTGCCATACGAGAGAAGCTAGCTGAACGCCTTGTCCAAAAGCAACTTACTTCGGAGAGTTGAGCTAACCCTCAGTCCCTCGCAGTTGCACACTGCCTGCAGAAAGATTTTCCAACATCTGCATCACAGCCGTTTGTCAGAGTCTTGTGAGACGCAGGTGGAATAAGCATACCTGGAGGGTGTCTCCAGCTGCAGTGGAGGGGTATTCTGGGTACCTCCTGGCTTAGAGTACTGCGACGTTCTCAGTGCCCTAAGAACGCAGCTAGTTGAAAGCTTGCTTGGAGGCATGCTTCGTTCTGCGAGCTGATGTCAGGGCAGGACCCACCCGCATCCTGACTGCCCGTAGACATAGGACCTAGCATCCTTATGTTTGGTGCTGGAAGAGGTTTTGTGCATAGCATGTGGAAGTGACAGGATTCTCCTCAAGTGTATCTGA
Organism: Vulpes vulpes; assembly: GCF_048418805.1. NCBI lineage: Eukaryota > Metazoa > Chordata > Mammalia > Carnivora > Canidae > Vulpes > Vulpes vulpes. The sequence goes on from NW_027325753.1 coordinate 15,254, forward strand.
TCTCAATACAGACATTGCAAACGTCCTTGTTCAATGGGAGTGTAGCTCCGTCCTAGCTCCCATCAAAGTGTCTAGCAGACATCTGCCTGCAAAGCATACACACTTCCGAGAGTTGAGCTTATGGACTGTCCCTCCCTCATCCTGCCTGCAGTTACACCACGCTCCTAACAGGCCTAGCCCCGATGCGTGCCTGAGTGTTGTGAGAGCTAAGTGGAAAGTCCCGGCCCACAAGACTAGTGCATCCAAGCTCAAACCAGCGATTTCCTAGTATTCCCTGTATGAACCACGTGCTACATCCTAAGTGCCATACGAGAGAAGCTAGCTGAACGCCTTGTCCAAAATCAACGTACTTTGGAGAGTTGAGCTAACCCTCAGTCCCTCACAGTTGCACAGTGCCTGCAGAAAGTTTCCAACATCTGCACCACAGCCGTTTGTCAGAGTCTTGTGAGACGCAGGTGGAATAAGCAGACCTGGAAGGTGTCTCCAGCTGCAGTGGAGTTGTATTCTAGGTACCTCCTGGCTTAGAACACTGTTACGTTCCCAGTGCCCGACGAACACAGCTAGTTGAAAGCTGGCTTTTAGGCGAGCTTACTTGTGCGAGCTGAGATGAGGGCAGGACCCACCCGCATCCTGACTGCCCATAGATGTAGGTCCCAGCATCCTTATTTTAGGTGCCGAAGAGGTTGTGTGAAAAGCTTGTGGAAGTGACAGGATTCTCCTCAAGTGTATCTGATCTCAATACAGACATTGCAAACGTCCTTGTTCAATGAGAGTGTAGCTCGGTCCTAGCTCCCATCAAAGTGTCTAGCAGACATCTCCCTGCAAAGCATACACACTTCCGAGAGTTGAGCTTATGGACTGTCCCACCCACATCCTGCCTGGAGATACACCGCGATCCTAACAGGCCTAGCCCCGATGCGTGCCTGAAGTGTTGTGAAAGCTAAGTGGAAAGTCCCGGCCCACAAGACTAGGCATCCAAGCTCAATCCAGCGATTTTCTAGTATTCCCTGCATGAGCCAGGTGCTACATCCTAAGTGCCATACGAGAGAAGCTAGCTGAACGCCTTGTCCAAAAGCAACTTACCTCGGAGTGTTGAGCTAACCCTCATTCCCTCGCAGTTGCACACTGCCTGCAGAAAGATTTTCCAACATCTGCATCTGAGCCGTTTGTCAGAGTCTTGTGAGACGCAGGTGGAATAAGCAGACCTGGAAGGTGTCTCCAGCTGCAGTGGAGTTGTATTCTAGGTACCTCCTGGCTTAGAACACTGTTACGTTCTCAGTGCCCGAGGAACGCAGCTAGTTGAAAGCTGGATTTTAGGCGAGCTTACTTGTGCGAGGTGAGATCAGGGCAGGACCCGCCCCCATCCTGACTGCCCGTAGATGTAGGTCCCAGCATCCTTATTTTAGGTCCCGAAGAGGTTGTGTGAAAATCTTGTGGAAGTGACAGGATTCTCCTCAAGTGTATCTGATCTCAATACAGACATTGCAAACGTCCTTGTTCAATGAGAGTGTAGCTCGGTCCTAGCTCCCATCAAAGTGTCTAGCAGACATCTACAAACCATACAGACGTCTCAGAGTTGAACTTATGGACTGTCCCTCTCACATCCTGCCTGCAGGAACACCACGCTCCTAACAGGCCTAGCCCCGATGCGTGCCTGAAGTGTTGTCAGAGCTAAGTGGAAATTCCCGGCCCACAAGACTAGTGCATCCAAGCTCAATGCAGCGATTTCCAGGTATTCCCTGCATGAGCCAGGTGCTACATCCTAAGTGCCATACGAGAGAAGCTAGCTGAACGCCTTGTCCAAAAGCAACTTACTTCGGAGAGTTGAGCTAACCCTCAGTCCCTCGCAGTTGCACACTGCCTGCAGAAAGATTTTCCAACATCTGCATCACAGCCGTTTGTCAGAGTCTTGTGAGACGCAGGTGGAATAAGCATACCTGGAGGGTGTCTCCAGCTGCAGTGGAGGGGTATTCTGGGTACCTCCTGGCTTAGAGTACTGCGACGTTCTCAGTGCCCTAAGAACGCAGCTAGTTGAAAGCTTGCTTGGAGGCATGCTTCGTTCTGCGAGCTGATGTCAGGGCAGGACCCACCCGCATCCTGACTGCCCGTAGACATAGGACCTAGCATCCTTATGTTTGGTGCTGGAAGAGGTTTTGTGCATAGCATGTGGAAGTGACAGGATTCTCCTCAAGTGTATCTGATCTCAATACAGACATTGCAAACGTCCTTGTTCAATGGGAGTGTAGCTCCGTCCTAGCTCCCATCAAAGTGTCTAGCAGACATCTGCATGGAAAGCATACACACTTCCGAGAGTTGAGCTTATGGACTGTCCCTCCCTCATCCTGCCTGCAGTTACACCACGCTCCTAACAGGCCTAGCCCCGATGCGTGCCTGAGTGTTGTGAGAGCTAAGTGGAAAGTCCCGGCCCACAAGTCTAGTGCATCCAAGCTCAATCCACCGATTTCCTAGTATTCCCTGTATGAACCAGGTGCTACATCCTAAGTGCCATACGAGAGAAGCTAGCTGAACGCCTAGTCCAAAAGCAACATACTTCGGAGAGTTGAGCTAACACTCAGTCCCTCGCAGTTGCACACTACCTGCAGAAAGATTTTCCAACATCTGCATCTGAGCCGTTTGTCAGAGGCTTGTGAGACGCAAGTGGAATAAGCAGACCTGGAGGGTGTCTCCAGCTGCAGTGGAGTTGTATTCTAGGTACCTCCTGGCTTAGAACACTGTTACGTTCTCAGTGCCCGAGGAACGCAGCTAGTTGAAAGCTGGCTTTTAGGCGAGCTTACTTGTGCGAGCTGAGATCAGGGCAGGACCCGCCCCCATCCTGACTGCCCGTAGATGTAGGTCCCAGCATCCTTATTTTAGGTCCCGAAGAGGTTGTGTGAAAATCTTGTGGAAGTGACAGGATTCTCCTCAAGTGTATCTGATCTCAATAAAGACATTGCAAACGTCCTTGTTCAATGAGAGTGTAGCTCGGTCCTAGCTCCCATCAAAGTGTCTAGCAGACATCTGCCTGCAAACCATACAGACGTCTCAGAGTTGAGCTTATGGACTGTCCCTCTCACATCCTGCCTGCAGGTACACCGCGCACCTAACAGGCCTAGCTCCGATGCGTGCCTGAAGTGTTGTGAGAGATAAGTGGAAATTCCCGGCCCACAAGACTAGTGCATCCAAGCTCAACAAGCGTTTTCCTAGTATTCCCTGTATGAACCAGGTGCTACATCCTAACCGCCATTCGAGAGAAGCTAGCTGAACGCCTTGTCCAAAATCAACTTTGTTCCGAGAGTGGAGATCACCCTCAGTCCCTCACAGTTGCACACTGCCTGCAGAAAGAGTTTCCATTATCTGACCCAGAGCCGTTTGTCAGAGGCTTGTGAGACGCAAGTGGAATAAGCAGACCTGGAGGGTGTCTCCAGCTGCCTTGGAGTTGTATTCTGGGTACCTCCTGGCTTAGAACACTGTTACGTTCTCAGTGCCCGAGGAACGCAGCTACTTGAAAGCTGGCTTGTAGGCGAGCTTCCTTCTGCGAGCTGAGATAAGGGCAGGACCCTCCCGCATCATGACTGCCCGTGGACGTAGTTCCCAGCATCCTTATGTTAGGTGCCGAAGAGGTTGTGTGAAAAGCTTGTGGAAGTGACAGGATTCTCCTCAAGTGTATCTGATCTCAATACAGACATTGCAAACGTCCTTGTTCAATGAGAGTGTAGCTCGGTCCTAGCTCCCATCAAAGTGTCTAGCAGACATCTGCCTGCAAAGCATACACACTTCCGAGAGTTGAGCTTATGGACTGTCCCTCCCACATCCTGCCTGGAGATACACCGCGTTCCTAACAGGCCTAGCCCTGATGCGTGCCTGAAGTGTTGTGAAAGCTAAGTGGAAAGTCCCGGCCCACAAGACTAGGCATCCAAGCTCAATCCATCGATTTTCTAGTGTTCCCTGCATGAGCCAGGTGCTACATCCTAAGTGCCATACGAGAGAAGCTAGCTGAACGCCTTGTCCAAAAGCAACTTACTTCGGAGAGTTGAGCTAACCCTCAGTCCCTCGCAGTTGCACACTGCCTGCAGAAAGATTTTCCAACATCTGCATCACAGCCGTTTGTCAGAGTCTTGTGAGACGCAGGTGGAATAAGCATACCTGGAGGGTGTCTCCAGCTGCAGTGGAGGGGTATTCTGGGTACCTCCTGGCTTAGAGTACTGCGACGTTCTCAGTGCCCTAAGAACGCAGCTAGTTGAAAGCTTGCTTGGAGGCATGCTTCGTTCTGCGAGCTGATGTCAGGGCAGGACCCACCCGCATCCTGACTGCCCGTAGACATAGGACCTAGCATCCTTATGTTTGGTGCTGGAAGAGGTTTTGTGCATAGCATGTGGAAGTGACAGGATTCTCCTCAAGTGTATCTGATCTCAATACAGACATTGCAAACGTCCTTGTTCAATGGGAGTGTAGCTCCGTCCTAGCTCCCATCAAAGTGTCTAGCAGACATCTGCCTGCAAAGCATACACACTTCCGAGAGTTGAGCTTATGGACTGTCCCTCCCTCATCCTGCCTGCAGTTACACCACGCTCCTAACAGGCCTAGCCCCGATGCGTGCCTGAGTGTTGTGAGAGGTAAGTGGAAATTCACGGCCCACAAGACTAGTGCATCCAAGCTCAAACCAGCGATTTCCTAGTATTCCCTGTATGAACCACGTGCTACATCCTAAGTGCCATACGAGAGAAGCTAGCTGAACGCCTTGTCCAAAATCAACGTACTTTGGAGAGTTGAGCTAACCCTCAGTCCCTCACAGTTGCACAGTGCCTGCAGAAAGTTTCCAACATCTGCACCACAACCGTTTGTCAGAGTCTTGTGAGACGCAGGTGGAATAAGCAGACCTGGAAGGTGTCTCCAGCTGCAGTGGAGTTGTATTCTAGGTACCTCCTGGCTTAGAACACTGTTACGTTCCCAGTGCCCGACGAACACAGCTAGTTGAAAGCTGGCTTTTAGGCGAGCTTACTTGTGCGAGCTGAGATGAGGGCAGGACCCACCCGCATCCTGACTGCCCATAGATGTAGGTCCCAGCATCCTTATTTTAGGTGCCGAAGAGGTTGTGTGAAAAGCTTGTGGAAGTGACAGGATTCTCCTCAAGTGTATCTGATCTCAATACAGACATTGCAAACGTCCTTGTTCAATGAGAGTGTAGCTCGGTCCTAGCTCCCATCAAAGTGTCTAGCAGACATCTCCCTGCAAAGCATACACACTTCCGAGAGTTGAGCTTATGGACTGTCCCACCCACATCCTGCCTGGAGATACACCGCGATCCTAACAGGCCTAGCCCCGATGCGTGCCTGAAGTGTTGTGAAAGCTAAGTGGAAAGTCCCGGCCCACAAGACTAGGCATCCAAGCTCAATCCAGCGATTTTCTAGTATTCCCTGCATGAGCCAGTTGCTACATCCTAAGTGCCATACGAGAGAAGCTAGCTGAACGCCTTGTCCAAAAGCAACTTACCTCGGAGTGTTGAGCTAACCCTCAGTCCCTCGCAGTTGCACACTGCCTGCAGAAAGATTTTCCAACATCTGCATCTGAGCCGTTTGTCAGAGTCTTGTGAGACGCAGGTGGAATAAGCAGACCTGGAAGGTGTCTCCAGCTGCAGTGGAGTTGTATTCTAGGTACCTCCTGGCTTAGAACACTGTTACGTTCTCAGTGCCCGAGGAACGCAGCTAGTTGAAAGCTGGATTTTAGGCGAGCTTACTTGTGCGAGGTGAGATCAGGGCAGGACCCGCCCCCATCCTGACTGCCCGTAGATGTAGGTCCCAGCATCCTTATTTTAGGTCCCGAAGAGGTTGTGTGAAAATCTTGTGGAAGTGACAGGATTCTCCTCAAGTGTATCTGATCTCAATACAGACATTGCAAACGTCCTTGTTCAATGAGAGTGTAGCTCGGTCCTAGCTCCCATCAAAGTGTCTAGCAGACATCTCCCTGCAAAGCATACACACTTCCGAGAGTTGAGCTTATGGACTGTCCCACCCACATCCTGCCTGGAGATACACCGCGATCCTAACAGGCCTAGCCCCGATGCGTGCCTGAAGTGTTGTGAAAGCTAAGTGGAAAGTCCCGGCCCACAAGACTAGGCATCCAAGCTCAATCCAGCGATTTTCTAGTATTCCCTGCATGAGCCAGTTGCTACATCCTAAGTGCCATACGAGAGAAGCTAGCTGAACGCCTTGTCCAAAAGCAACTTACCTCGGAGTGTTGAGCTAACCCTCAGTCCCTCGCAGTTGCACACTGCCTGCAGAAAGATTTTCCAACATCTGCATCACAGCCGTTTGTCAGAGTCTTGTGAGACGCAGGTGGAATAAGCATACCTGGAGGGTGTCTCCAGCTGCAGTGGAGGGGTATTCTGGGTACCTCCTGGCTTAGAGTACTGCGACGTTCTCAGTGCCCTAAGAACGCAGCTAGTTGAAAGCTTGCTTGGAGGCATGCTTCGTTCTGCGAGCTGATGTCAGGGCAGGACCCACCCGCATCCTGACTGCCCGTAGACATAGGACCTAGCATCCTTATGTTTGGTGCTGGAAGAGGTTTTGTGCATAGCATGTGGAAGTGACAGGATTCTCCTCAAGTGTATCTGATCTCAATACAGACATTGCAAACGTCCTTGTTCAATGGGAGTGTAGCTCCGTCCTAGCTCCCATCAAAGTGTCTAGCAGACATCTGCATGGAAAGCATACACACTTCCGAGAGTTGAGCTTATGGACTGTCCCTCCCTCATCCTGCCTGCAGTTACACCACGCTCCTAACAGGCCTAGCCCCGATGCGTGCCTGAGTGTTGTGAGAGCTAAGTGGAAAGTCCCGGCCCACAAGTCTAGTGCATCCAAGCTCAATCCACCGATTTCCTAGTATTCCCTGTATGAACCAGGTGCTACATCCTAAGTGCCATACGAGAGAAGCTAGCTGAACGCCTAGTCCAAAAGCAACATACTTCGGAGAGTTGAGCTAACACTCAGTCCCTCGCAGTTGCACACTACCTGCAGAAAGATTTTCCAACATCTGCATCTGAGCCGTTTGTCAGAGGCTTGTGAGACGCAAGTGGAATAAGCAGACCTGGAGGGTGTCTCCAGCTGCAGTGGAGTTGTATTCTAGGTACCTCCTGGCTTAGAACACTGTTACGTTCTCAGTGCCCGAGGAACGCAGCTAGTTGAAAGCTGGCTTTTAGGCGAGCTTACTTGTGCGAGCTGAGATCAGGGCAGGACCCGCCCCCATCCTGACTGCCCGTAGATGTAGGTCCCAGCATCCTTATTTTAGGTCCCGAAGAGGTTGTGTGAAAATCTTGTGGAAGTGACAGGATTCTCCTCAAGTGTATCTGATCTCAATAAAGACATTGCAAACGTCCTTGTTCAATGAGAGTGTAGCTCGGTCCTAGCTCCCATCAAAGTGTCTAGCAGACATCTGCCTGCAAACCATACAGACGTCTCAGAGTTGAGCTTATGGACTGTCCCTCTCACATCCTGCCTGCAGGTACACCGCGCACCTAACAGGCCTAGCTCCGATGCGTGCCTGAAGTGTTGTGAGAGATAAGTGGAAATTCCCGGCCCACAAGACTAGTGCATCCAAGCTCAACAAGCGTTTTCCTAGTATTCCCTGTATGAACCAGGTGCTACATCCTAACCGCCATTCGAGAGAAGCTAGCTGAACGCCTTGTCCAAAATCAACTTTGTTCCGAGAGTGGAGATCACCCTCAGTCCCTCACAGTTGCACACTGCCTGCAGAAAGAGTTTCCATTATCTGACCCAGAGCCGTTTGTCAGAGGCTTGTGAGACGCAAGTGGAATAAGCAGACCTGGAGGGTGTCTCCAGCTGCCTTGGAGTTGTATTCTGGGTACCTCCTGGCTTAGAACACTGTTACGTTCTCAGTGCCCGAGGAACGCAGCTACTTGAAAGCTGGCTTGTAGGCGAGCTTCCTTCTGCGAGCTGAGATAAGGGCAGGACCCTCCCGCATCATGACTGCCCGTGGACGTAGTTCCCAGCATCCTTATGTTAGGTGCCGAAGAGGTTGTGTGAAAAGCTTGTGGAAGTGACAGGATTCTCCTCAAGTGTATCTGATCTCAATACAGACATTGCAAACGTCCTTGTTCAATGAGAGTGTAGCTCGGTCCTAGCTCCCATCAAAGTGTCTAGCAGACATCTGCCTGCAAAGCATACACACTTCCGAGAGTTGAGCTTATGGACTGTCCCTCCCACATCCTGCCTGGAGATACACCGCGTTCCTAACAGGCCTAGCCCTGATGCGTGCCTGAAGTGTTGTGAAAGCTAAGTGGAAAGTCCCGGCCCACAAGACTAGGCATCCAAGCTCAATCCATCGATTTTCTAGTGTTCCCTGCATGAGCCAGGTGCTACATCCTAAGTGCCATACGAGAGAAGCTAGCTGAACGCCTTGTCCAAAAGCAACTTACTTCGGAGAGTTGAGCTAACCCTCAGTCCCTCACAGTTGCACACTGCCTGCAGAAAGATTTTCCAACATCTGCATCACAGCCGTTTGTCAGAGTCTTGTGAGACGCAGGTGGAATAAGCATACCTGGAGGGTGTCTCCAGCTGCAGTGGAGGGGTATTCTGGGTACCTCCTGGCTTAGAGTACTGCGACGTTCTCAGTGCCCTAAGAACGCAGCTAGTTGAAAGCTTGCTTGGAGGCATGCTTCGTTCTGCGAGCTGATGTCAGGGCAGGACCCACCCGCATCCTGACTGCCCGTAGACATAGGACCTAGCATCCTTATGTTTGGTGCTGGAAGAGGTTTTGTGCATAGCATGTGGAAGTGACAGGATTCTCCTCAAGTGTATCTGATCTCAATACAGACATTGCAAACGTCCTTGTTCAATGGGAGTGTAGCTCCGTCCTAGCTCCCATCAAAGTGTCTAGCAGACATCTGCCTGCAAAGCATACACACTTCCGAGAGTTGAGCTTATGGACTGTCCCTCCCTCATCCTGCCTGCAGTTACACCACGCTCCTAACAGGCCTAGCCCCGATGCGTGCCTGAGTGTTGTGAGAGGTAAGTGGAAATTCACGGCCCACAAGACTAGTGCATCCAAGCTCAAACCAGCGATTTCCTAGTATTCCCTGTATGAACCACGTGCTACATCCTAAGTGCCATACGAGAGAAGCTAGCTGAACGCCTTGTCCAAAATCAACGTACTTTGGAGAGTTGAGCTAACCCTCAGTCCCTCACAGTTGCACAGTGCCTGCAGAAAGTTTCCAACATCTGCACCACAACCGTTTGTCAGAGTCTTGTGAGACGCAGGTGGAATAAGCAGACCTGGAAGGTGTCTCCAGCTGCAGTGGAGTTGTATTCTAGGTACCTCCTGGCTTAGAACACTGTTACGTTCCCAGTGCCCGACGAACACAGCTAGTTGAAAGCTGGCTTTTAGGCGAGCTTACTTGTGCGAGCTGAGATGAGGGCAGGACCCACCCGCATCCTGACTGCCCATAGATGTAGGTCCCAGCATCCTTATTTTAGGTGCCGAAGAGGTTGTGTGAAAAGCTTGTGGAAGTGACAGGATTCTCCTCAAGTGTATCTGATCTCAATACAGACATTGCAAACGTCCTTGTTCAATGAGAGTGTAGCTCGGTCCTAGCTCCCATCAAAGTGTCTAGCAGACATCTCCCTGCAAAGCATACACACTTCCGAGAGTTGAGCTTATGGACTGTCCCACCCACATCCTGCCTGGAGATACACCGCGATCCTAACAGGCCTAGCCCCGATGCGTGCCTGAAGTGTTGTGAAAGCTAAGTGGAAAGTCCCGGCCCACAAGACTAGGCATCCAAGCTCAATCCAGCGATTTTCTAGTATTCCCTGCATGAGCCAGTTGCTACATCCTAAGTGCCATACGAGAGAAGCTAGCTGAACGCCTTGTCCAAAAGCAACTTACCTCGGAGTGTTGAGCTAACCCTCAGTCCCTCGCAGTTGCACACTGCCTGCAGAAAGATTTTCCAACATCTGCATCTGAGCCGTTTGTCAGAGTCTTGTGAGACGCAGGTGGAATAAGCAGACCTGGAAGGTGTCTCCAGCTGCAGTGGAGTTGTATTCTAGGTACCTCCTGGCTTAGAACACTGTTACGTTCTCAGTGCCCGAGGAACGCAGCTAGTTGAAAGCTGGATTTTAGGCGAGCTTACTTGTGCGAGGTGAGATCAGGGCAGGACCCGCCCCCATCCTGACTGCCCGTAGATGTAGGTCCCAGCATCCTTATTTTAGGTCCCGAAGAGGTTGTGTGAAAATCTTGTGGAAGTGACAGGATTCTCCTCAAGTGTATCTGATCTCAATACAGACATTGCAAACGTCCTTGTTCAATGAGAGTGTAGCTCGGTCCTAGCTCCCATCAAAGTGTCTAGCAGACATCTACAAACCATACAGACGTCTCAGAGTTGAACTTATGGACTGTCCCTCTCACATCCTGCCTGCAGGAACACCACGCTCCTAACAGGCCTAGCCCCGATGCGTGCCTGAAGTGTTGTCAGAGCTAAGTGGAAATTCCCGGCCCACAAGACTAGTGCATCCAAGCTCAATGCAGCGATTTCCAGGTATTCCCTGCATGAGCCAGGTGCTACATCCTAAGTGCCATACGAGAGAAGCTAGCTGAACGCCTTGTCCAAAAGCAACATACTTCGGAGAGTTGATCTAACCCTCAGTCCCTCGCAGTTGCACACTGCCTGCAGAAAGATTTTCCAACATCTGCATCACAGCCGTTTGTCAGAGTCTTGTGAGACGCAGGTGGAATAAGCAGAGCTGGAGGGTGTCTCCAGCTGCAGTGGAGGGGTATTCTGGGTACCTCCTGGCTTAGAGTACTGCGACGTTCTCAGTGCCCTAAGAACGCAGCTAGTTGAAAGCTTGCTTGTAGGCATGCTTCGTTCTGCGAGCTGATGTCAGGGCAGGACCCACCCGCATCCTGACTGCCCGTAGACATAGGACCTAGCATCCTTATGTTTGGTGCTGGAAGAGGTTTTGTGCATAGCATGTGGAAGTGACAGGATTCTCCTCAAGTGTATCTGATCTCAATACAGACATTGCAAACGTCCTTGTTCAATGGGAGTGTAGCTCCGTCCTAGCTCCCATCAAAGTGTCTAGCAGACATCTGCATGGAAAGCATACACACTTCCGAGAGTTGAGCTTATGGACTGTCCCTCCCTCATCCTGCCTGCAGTTACACCACGCTCCTAACAGGCCTAGCCCCGATGCGTGCCTGAGTGTTGTGAGAGCTAAGTGGAAAGTCCCGGCCCACAAGACTGGTGCATCCAAGCTCAATCCAGCGATTTCCTAGTATTCCCTGTATGAACCAGGTGCTACATCCTAAGTGCCATAAGAGAGAAGCTAGCTAAACGCCTAGTCCAAAAGCAACATACTTCGGAGAGTTGAGCTAACACTCAGTCCCTCGCAGTTGCACACTACCTGCAGAAAGATTTTCCAACATCTGCATCTGAGCCGTTTGTCAGAGGCTTGTGAGACGCAGGTGGAATAAGCAGACCCTGAGGGTGTCTCCAGCTGCAGTGGAGTTGTATTCTAGGTACCTCCTGGCTTAGAACACTGTTACGTTCTCAGTGCCCGAGGAACGCAGCTAGTTGAAAGCTGGCTTTTAGGCGAGCTTACTTGTGCGAGCTGAGATCAGGGCAGGACCCGCCCCCATCTTGACTGCCCGTAGATGTAGGTCCCAGCATCCTTATTTTAGGTCCCGAAGAGGTTGTGTGAAAATCTTGTGGAAGTGACAGGATTCTCCTCAAGTGTATCTGATCTCAATACAGACATTGCAAACGTCCTTTTTCAATGAGAGTGTAGCTCGGTCCTAGCTCCCATCAAAGTGTCTAGCAGACATCTGCCTGCAAACCATACAGACGTCTCAGAGTTGAGCTTATGGACTGTCCCTCTCACATCCTGCCTGCAGGTACACCGCGCACCTAACAGGCCTAGCTCCGATGCGTGCCTGAAGTGTTGTGAGAGATAAGTGGAAATTCCCGGCCCACAAGACTAGTGCATCCAAGCTCAACAAGCGTTTTCCTAGTATTCCCTGTATGAACCAGGTGCTACATCCTAACCGCCATTCGAGAGAAGCTAGCTGAACGCCTTGTCCAAAATCAACTTTGTTCCGAGAGTGGAGCTCACCCTAAGTCCCTCACAGTTGCACACTGCCTGCAGAAAGAGTTTCCATTATCTGACCCAGAGCCGTTTGTCAGAGGCTTGTGAGACGCAAGTGGAATAAGCAGACCTGGAGGGTGTCTCCAGCTGCCTTGGAGTTGTATTCTGGGTACCTCCTGGCTTAGAACACTGTTACGTTCTCAGTGCCCGAGGAACGCAGCTACTTGAAAGCTGGCTTGTAGGCGAGCTTACTTGTGCGAGCTGAGATAAGGGCAGGACCCTCCCGCATCATGACTGCCCGTGGACGTAGTTCCCAGCATCCTTATGTTAGGTGTCGAAGAGTTTGTGTGAAAAGCTTGTGGAAGTGACAGGATTCTCCTCAAGTGTATCTGATCTCAATACAGACATTGCAAACGTCCTTGTTCAATGAGAGTGTAGCTCGGTCCTAGCTCCCATCAAAGTGTCTAGCAGACATCTCCCTGCAAAGCATACACACTTCCGAGAGTTGAGCTTATGGACTGTCCCTCCCACATCCTGCCTGGAGATACACCGCGTTCCTAACAGGCCTAGCCCTGATGCGTGCCTGAAGTGTTGTGAAAGCTAAGTGGAAAGTCCCGGCCCACAAGACTAGGCATCCAAGCTCAATGCAGCGATTTTCTAGTGTTCCCTGCATGAGCCAGGTGCTACATCCTAAGTGCCATACGAGAGAAGCTAGCTGAACGCCTTGTCCAAAAGCAACTTACTTCGGAGAGTTGAGCTAACCCTCAGTCCCTCGCAGTTGCACACTGCCTGCAGAAAGATTTTCCAACATCTGCATCACAGCCGTTTGTCAGAGTCTTGTGAGACGCAGGTGGAATAAGCAGAGCTGGAGGGTGTCTCCAGCTGCAGTGGAGGGGTATTCTGGGTACCTCCTGGCTTAGAGTACTGCGACGTTCTCAGTGCCCTAAGAACGCAGCTAGTTGAAAGCTTGCTTGGAGGCATGCTTCGTTCTGCGAGCTGATGTCAGGGCAGGACCCACCCGCATCCTGACTGCCCGTAGACATAGGACCTAGCATCCTTATGTTTGGTGCTGGAAGAGGTTTTGTGCATAGCATGTGGAAGTGACAGGATTCTCCTCAAGTGTATCTGATCTCAATACAGACATTGCAAACGTCCTTGTTCAATGGGAGTGTAGCTCCGTCCTAGCTCCCATCAAAGTGTCTAGCAGACATCTGCATGGAAAGCATACACACTTCCGAGAGTTGAGCTTATGGACTGTCCCTCCCTCATCCTGCCTGCAGTTACACCACGCTCCTAAGAGGCCTAGCCCCGATGCGAGCCTGAGTGTTGTGAGAGCTAAGTGGAAAGTCCCGGCCCACGAGACTAGTGCATTCAAGCTCAATCCAGCGATTTCCTAGTATTCCCTGTATGAACCAGGTGCTACATCCTAAGTGCCATACGAGAGAAGCTAGCTGAACGCCTAGTCCAAAAGCAACATACTTCGGAGAGTTGAGCTAACCCTCAGTCCCTCGCAGTTGCACACTACCTGCAGAATGATTTTCCAACATCTGCATCTGAGCCGTTTGTCAGAGGCTTGTGAGACGCAAGTGGAATAAGCAGACCTGGAGGGTGTCTCCAGCTGCAGTGGAGTTGTATTCTAGGTACCTCCTGGCTTAGAACACTGTTACGTTCTCAGTGCCCGAGGAACGCAGCTAGTTGAAAGCTGGCTTTTAGGCGAGCTTACTTGTGCGAGCTGAGATCAGGGCAGGACCCGCCCCCATCCTGACTGCCCGTAGATGTAGGTCCCAGCATCCTTATTTTAGGTCCCGAAGAGGTTGTGTGAAAATCTTGTGGAAGTGACAGGATTCTCCTCAAGTGTATCTGATCTCAATACAGACATTGCAAACGTCCTTGTTCAATGAGAGTGTAGCTCGGTCCAAGCTCCCATCAAAGTGTCTAGCAGACATCTGCTACAAACCATACAGACGTCTCAGAGTTGAGCTTATGGACTGTCCCTCTCACATCCTGCCTGCAGGAACACCGCGCTCCTAACAGGCCTAGCCCCGATGCGTGCCTGAAGTGTTGTGAGAGTTAAGTGGAAATTCACGGCCCACAAGACTAGTGCATCCAAGCTCAAACCAGCGATTTCCTAGTATTCCCTGTATGAACCACGTGCTACATCCTAAGTGCCATACGAGAGAAGCTAGCTGAACGCCTTGTCCAAAAGCAACTTACTTCGGAGAGTTGAGCTAACCCTCAGTCCCTCGCAGTTGCACACTGCCTGCAGAAAGATTTTCCAACATCTGCATCACAGCCATTTGTCAGAGTCTTGTGAGACGCAGGTGGAATAAGCAGAGCTGGAGGGTGTCTCTAGCTGCAGTGGAGGGGTATTCTGGGTACCTCCTGGCTTAGAGTACTGCGACGTTCTCAGTGCCCTAAGAACGCAGCTAGTTGAAAGCTTGCTTGTAGGCATGCTTCGTTCTGCGAGCTGATGTCAGGGCAGGACCCACCCGCATCCTGACTGCCCGTAGACATAGGACCTAGCATCCTTATGTTTGGTGCTGGAAGAGGTTTTGTGCATAGCATGTGGAAGTGACAGGATTCTCCTCAAGTGTATCTGATCTCAATACAGACATTGCAAACGTCCTTGTTCAATGGGAGTGTAGCTCCGTCCTAGCTCCCATCAAAGTGTCTAGCAGACATCTGCATGGAAAGCATACACACTTCCGAGAGTTGAGCTTATGGACTGTCCCTCCCTCATCCTGCCTGCAGTTACACCACGCTCCTAACAGGCCTAGCCCCGATGCGTGCCTGAGTGTTGTGAGAGCTAAGTGGAAAGTCCCGGCCCACAAGTCTAGTGCATCCAAGCTCAATCCACCGATTTCCTAGTATTCCCTGTATGAACCAGGTGCTACATCCTAAGTGCCATACGAGAGAAGCTAGCTGAACGCCTAGTCCAAAAGCAACATACTTCGGAGAGTTGAGCTAACCCTCAGTCCCTCGCAGTTGCACACTACCTGCAGAAAGATTTTCCAACATCTGCATCTGAGCCGTTTGTCAGAGGCTTGTGAGACGCAAGTGGAATAAGCAGACCTGGAGGGTGTCTCCAGCTGCAGTGGAGTTGTATTCTAGGTACCTCCTGGCTTAGAACACTGTTACGTTCTCAGTGCCCGAGGAACGCAGCTAGTTGAAAGCTGGCTTTTGGGCGAGCTTACTTGTGCGAGCTGAGATCAGGGCAGGACCCGCCCCCATCCTGACTGCCCGTAGATGTAGGTCCCAGCATCCTTATTTTAGGTCCCGAAGAGGTTGTGTGAAAATCTTGTGGAAGTGACAGGATTCTCCTCAAGTGTATCTGATCTCAATACAGACATTGCAAACGTCCTTGTTCAATGAGAGTGTAGCTCGGTCCAAGCTCCCATCAAAGTGTCTAGCAGACATCTGCTACAAACCATACAGACGTCTCAGAGTTGAGCTTATGGACTGTCCCTCTCACATCCTGCCTGCAGGAACACCGCGCTCCTAACAGGCCTAGCCCCGATGCGTGCCTGAAGTGTTGTGAGAGTTAAGTGGAAATTCACGGCCCACAAGACTAGTGCATCCAAGCTCAAACCAGCGATTTCCTAGTATTCCCTGTATGAACCACGTGCTACATCCTAAGTGCCATACGAGAGAAGCTAGCTGAACGCCTTGTCCAAAAGCAACTTACTTCGGAGAGTTGAGCTAACCCTCAGTCCCTCGCAGTTGCACACTGCCTGCAGAAAGATTTTCCAACATCTGCATCACAGCCATTTGTCAGAGTCTTGTGAGACGCAGGTGGAATAAGCAGAGCTGGAGGGTGTCTCTAGCTGCAGTGGAGGGGTATTCTGGGTACCTCCTGGCTTAGAGTACTGCGACGTTCTCAGTGCCCTAAGAACGCAGCTAGTTGAAAGCTTGCTTGTAGGCATGCTTCGTTCTGCGAGCTGATGTCAGGGCAGGACCCACCCGCATCCTGACTGCCCGTAGACATAGGACCTAGCATCCTTATGTTTGGTGCTGGAAGAGGTTTTGTGCATAGCATGTGGAAGTGACAGGATTCTCCTCAAGTGTATCTGATCTCAATACAGACATTGCAAACGTCCTTGTTCAATGGGAGTGTAGCTCCGTCCTAGCTCCCATCAAAGTGTCTAGCAGACATCTGCATGGAAAGCATACACACTTCCGAGAGTTGAGCTTATGGACTGTCCCTCCCTCATCCTGCCTGCAGTTACACCACGCTCCTAACAGGCCTAGCCCCGATGCGTGCCTGAGTGTTGTGAGAGCTAAGTGGAAAGTCCCGGCCCACAAGTCTAGTGCATCCAAGCTCAATCCAGCGATTTCCTAGTATTCCCTGTATGAACCAGGTGCTACATCCTAAGTGCCATACGAGAGAAGCTAGCTGAACGCCTAGTCCAAAAGCAACATACTTCGGAGAGTTGAGCTAACACTCAGTCCCTCGCAGTTGCACACTACCTGCAGAAAGATTTTCCAACATCTGCATCTGAGCCGTTTGTCAGAGGCTTGTGAGACGCAAGTGGAATAAGCAGACCTGGAGGGTGTCTCCAGCTGCAGTGGAGTTGTATTCTAGGTACCTCCTGGCTTAGAACACTGTTACGTTCTCAGTGCCCGAGGAACGCAGCGAGTTGAAAGCTGGCTTTTAGGCGAGCTTACTTGTGCGAGCTGAGATCAGGGCAGGACCCGCCCCCATCCTGACTGCCCGTAGATGTAGGTCCCAGCATCCTTATTTTAGGTCCCGAAGAGGTTGTGTGAAAATCTTGTGGAAGTGACAGGATTCTCCTCAAGTGTATCTGATCTCAATACAGACATTGCAAACGTCCTTGTTCAATGAGAGTGTAGCTCGGTCCAAGCTCCCATCAAAGTGTCTAGCAGACATCTGCTACAAACCATACAGACGTCTCAGAGTTGAGCTTATGGACTGTCCCTCTCACATCCTGCCTGCAGGAACACCGCGCTCCTAACAGGCCTAGCCCCGATGCGTGCCTGAAGTGTTGTGAGAGTTAAGTGGAAATTCACGGCCCACAAGACTAGTGCATCCAAGCTCAAACCAGCGATTTCCTAGTATTCCCTGTATGAACCACGTGCTACATCCTAAGTGCCATACGAGAGAAGCTAGCTGAACGCCTTGTCCAAAAGCAACTTACTTCGGAGAGTTGAGCTAACCCTCAGTCCCTCGCAGTTGCACACTGCCTGCAGAAAGATTTTCCAACATCTGCATCACAGCCATTTGTCAGAGTCTTGTGAGACGCAGGTGGAATAAGCAGAGCTGGAGGGTGTCTCTAGCTGCAGTGGAGGGGTATTCTGGGTACCTCCTGGCTTAGAGTACTGCGACGTTCTCAGTGCCCTAAGAACGCAGCTAGTTGAAAGCTTGCTTGTAGGCATGCTTCGTTCTGCGAGCTGATGTCAGGGCAGGACCCACCCGCATCCTGACTGCCCGTAGACATAGGACCTAGCATCCTTATGTTTGGTGCTGGAAGAGGTTTTGTGCATAGCATGTGGAAGTGACAGGATTCTCCTCAAGTGTATCTGATCTCAATACAGACATTGCAAACGTCCTTGTTCAATGGGAGTGTAGCTCCGTCCTAGCTCCCATCAAAGTGTCTAGCAGACATCTGCATGGAAAGCATACACACTTCCGAGAGTTGAGCTTATGGACTGTCCCTCCCTCATCCTGCCTGCAGTTACACCACGCTCCTAACAGGCCTAGCCCCGATGCGTGCCTGAGTGTTGTGAGAGGTAAGTGGAAATTCACGGCCCACAAGACTAGTGCATCCAAGCTCAAACCAGCGATTTCCTAGTATTCCCTGTATGAACCACGTGCTACATCCTAAGTGCCATACGAGAGAAGCTAGCTGAACGCCTTGTCCAAAATCAACGTACTTTGGAGAGTTGAGCTAACCCTCAGTCCCTCACAGTTGCACAGTGCCTGCAGAAAGTTTCCAACATCTGCACCACAGCCGTTTGTCAGAGTCTTGTGAGACGCAAGTGGAATAAGCAGACCTGGAGGGTGTCTCCAGCTGCAGTGGAGTTGTATTCTAGGTACCTCCTGGCTTAGAACACTGTTACGTTCTCAGTGCCCGAGGAACGCAGCTAGTTGAAAGCTGGCTTTTAGGCGAGCTTACTTGTGCGAGCTGAGATCAGGGCAGGACCCGCCCCCATCCTGACTGCCCGTAGATGTAGGTCCCAGCATCCTTATTTTAGGTCCCGAAGAGGTTGTGTGAAAATCTTGTGGAAGTGACAGGATTCTCCTCAAGTGTATCTGATCTCAATACAGACATTGCAAACGTCCTTGTTCAATGAGAGTGTAGCTCGGTCCAAGCTCCCATCAAAGTGTCTAGCAGACATCTGCTACAAACCATACAGACGTCTCAGAGTTGAGCTTATGGACTGTCCCTCTCACATCCTGCCTGCAGGAACACCGCGCTCCTAACAGGCCTAGCCCCGATGCGTGCCTGAAGTGTTGTGAGAGTTAAGTGGAAATTCACGGCCCACAAGACTAGTGCATCCAAGCTCAAACCAGCGATTTCCTAGTATTCCCTGTATGAACCACGTGCTACATCCTAAGTGCCATACGAGAGAAGCTAGCTGAACGCCTTGTCCAAAAGCAACTTACTTCGGAGAGTTGAGCTAACCCTCAGTCCCTCGCAGTTGCACACTGCCTGCAGAAAGATTTTCCATCATCTGCATCACAGCCATTTGTCAGAGTCTTGTGAGACGCAGGTGGAATAAGCAGAGCTGGAGGGTGTCTCTAGCTGCAGTGGAGGGGTATTCTGGGTACCTCCTGGCTTAGAGTACTGCGACGTTCTCAGTGCCCTAAGAACGCAGCTAGTTGAAAGCTTGCTTGGAGGCATGCTTCGTTCTGCGAGCTGATGTCAGGGCAGGACCCACCCGCATCCTGACTGCCCGTAGACATAGGACCTAGCATCCTTATGTTTGGTGCTGGAAGAGGTTTTGTGCATAGCATGTGGAAGTGACAGGATTCTCCTCAAGTGTATCTGATCTCAATACAGACATTGCAAACGTCCTTGTTCAATGGGAGTGTAGCTCCGTCCTAGCTCCCATCAAAGTGTCTAGCAGACATCTGCATGGAAAGCATACACACTTCCGAGAGTTGAGCTTATGGACTGTCCCTCCCTCATCCTGCCTGCAGTTACACCACGCTCCTAACAGGCCTAGCCCCGATGCGTGCCTGAGTGTTGTGAGAGGTAAGTGGAAATTCACGGCCCACAAGACTAGTGCATCCAAGCTCAAACCAGCGATTTCCTAGTATTCCCTGTATGAACCAGGTGCTACATCCTAAGTGCCATACGAGAGAAGCTAGCTGAACGCCTTGTCCAAAATCAACGTACTTTGGAGAGTTGAGCTAACCCTCAGTCCCTCACAGTTGCACAGTGCCTGCAGAAAGTTTCCAACATCTGCACCACAGCCGTTTGTCAGAGTCTTGTGAGACGCAGGTGGAATAAGCAGACCTGGAAGGTGTCTCCAGCTGCAGTGGAGTTGTATTCTAGGTACCTCCTGGCTTAGAACACTGTTACGTTCCCAGTGCCCGACGAACACAGCTAGTTGAAAGCTGGCTTTTAGGCGAGCTTACTTGTGCGAGCTGAGATGAGGGCAGGACCCACCCGCATCCTGACTGCCCATAGATGTAGGTCCCAGCATCCTTATTTTAGGTGCCGAAGAGGTTGTGTGAAAAGCTTGTGGAAGTGACAGGATTCTCCTCAAGTGTATCTGATCTCAATACAGACATTGCAAACGTCCTTGTTCAATGAGAGTGTAGCTCGGTCCTAGCTCCCATCAAAGTGTCTAGCAGACATCTCCCTGCAAAGCATACACACTTCCGAGAGTTGAGCTTATGGACTGTCCCTCCCACATCCTGCCTGGAGATACACCGCGATCCTAACAGGCCTAGCCCCGATGCGTGCCTGAAGTGTTGTGAAAGCTAAGTGGAAAGTCCCGGCCCACAAGACTAGGCATCCAAGCTCAATCCATCGATTTTCTAGTGTTCCCTGCATGAGCCAGGTGCTACATCCTAAGTGCCATACGAGAGAAGCTAGCTGAACGCCTTGTCCAAAAGCAACTTACTTCGGAGTGTTGAGCTAACCCTCAGTCCCTCGCAGTTGCACACTGCCTGCAGAAAGATTTTCCAACATCTGCATCTGAGCCGTTTGTCAGAGTCTTGTGAGACGCAGGTGGAATAAGCAGACCTGGAAGGTGTCTCCAGCTGCAGTGGAGTTGTATTCTTGGTACCTCCTGGCTTAGAACACTGTTACGTTCTCAGTGCCCGAGGAACGCAGCTAGTTGAAAGCTGGATTTTAGGCGAGCTTACTTGTGCGAGGTGAGATCAGGGCAGGACCCGCCCCCATCCTGACTGCCCGTAGATGTAGGTCCCAGCATCCTTATTTTAGGTCCCGAAGAGGTTGTGTGAAAATCTTGTGGAAGTGACAGGATTCTCCTCAAGTGTATCTGATCTCAATACAGACATTGCAAACGTCCTTGTTCAATGAGAGTGTAGCTCGGTCCTAGCTCCCATCAAAGTGTCTAGCAGACATCTCCCTGCAAAGCATACACACTTCCGAGAGTTGAGCTTATGGACTGTCCCTCCCACATCCTGCCTGGAGATACACCGCTTTCCTAACAGGCCTAGCCCTGATGCGTGCCTGAAGTGTTGTGAAAGCTAAGTGGAAAGTCCCGGCCCACAAGACTAGGCATCCAAGCTCAACAAGCGTTTTCCTAGTATTCCCTGTATGAACCAGGTGCTACATCCTAACCGCCATTCGAGAGAAGCTAGCTGAACGCCTTGTCCAAAATCAACTTTGTTCCGAGAGTGGAGCTCACCCTCAGTCCCTCACAGTTGCACACTGCCTGCAGAAAGAGTTTCCATTATCTGACCCAGAGCCGTTTGTCAGAGGCTTGTGAGACGCAAGTGGAATAAGCAGACCTGGAGGGTGTCTCCAGCTGCCTTGGAGTTGTATTCTGGGTACCTCCTGGCTTAGAACACTGTTACGTTCTCAGTGCCCGAGGAACGCAGCTACTTGAAAGCTGGCTTGTAGGCGAGCTTACTTGTGCGAGCTGAGATAAGGGCAGGACCCTCCCGCATCATGACTGCCCGTGGACGTAGTTCCCAGCATCCTTATGTTAGGTGCCGAAGAGGTTGTGTGAAAAGCTTGTGGAAGTGACAGGATTCTCCTCAAGTGTATCTGATCTCAATACAGACATTGCAAACGTCCTTGTTCAATGAGAGTGTAGCTCGGTCCTAGCTCCCATCAAAGTGTCTAGCAGACATCTGCCTGCAAAGCATACACACTTCCGAGAGTTGAGCTTATGGACTGTCCCTCCCACATCCTGCCTGGAGATACACCGCGTTCCTAACAGGCCTAGCCCCGATGCGTGCCTGAAGTGTTGTGAAAGCTAAGTGGAAAGTCCCGGCCCACAAGACTAGGCATCCAAGCTCAATCCATCGATTTTCTAGTGTTCCCTGCATGAGCCAGGTGCTACATCCTAAGTGCCATACGAGAGAAGCTAGCTGAACGCCTTGTCCAAAAGCAACTTACTTCGGAGAGTTGAGCTAACCCTCAGTCCCTCGCAGTTGCACACTGCCTGCAGAAAGATTTTCCAACATCTGCATCACAGCCGTTTGTCAGAGTCTTGTGAGACGCAGGTGGAATAAGCATACCTGGAGGGTGTCTCCAGCTGCAGTGGAGGGGTATTCTGGGTACCTCCTGGCTTAGAGTACTGCGACGTTCTCAGTGCCCTAAGAACGCAGCTAGTTGAAAGCTTGCTTGGAGGCATGCTTCGTTCTGCGAGCTGATGTCAGGGCAGGACCCACCCGCATCCTGACTGCCCGTAGACATAGGACCTAGCATCCTTATGTTTGGTGCTGGAAGAGGTTTTGTGCATAGCATGTGGAAGTGACAGGATTCTCCTCAAGTGTATCTGATCTCAATACAGACATTGCAAACGTCCTTGTTCAATGGGAGTGTAGCTCCGTCCTAGCTCCCATCAAAGTGTCTAGCAGACATCTGCATGGAAAGCATACACACTTCCGAGAGTTGAGCTTATGGACTGTCCCTCCCTCATCCTGCCTGCAGTTACACCACGCTCCTAACAGGCCTAGCCCCGATGCGTGCCTGAGTGTTGTGAGAGCTAAGTGGAAAGTCCCGGCCCACAAGTCTAGTGCATCCAAGCTCAATCCAGCGATTTCCTAGTATTCCCTGTATGAACCAGGTGCTACATCCTAAGTGCCATACGAGAGAAGCTAGCTGAACGCCTAGTCCAAAAGCAACATACTTCGGAGAGTTGAGCTAACCCTCAGTCCCTCGCAGTTGCACACTACCTGCAGAAAGATTTTCCAACATCTGCATCTGAGCCGTTTGTCAGAGGCTTGTGAGACGCAAGTGGAATAAGCAGACCTGGAGGGTGTCTCCAGCTGCAGTGGAGTTGTATTCTAGGTACCTCCTGGCTTAGAACACTGTTACGTTCTCAGTGCCCGAGGAACGCAGCTAGTTGAAAGCTGGCTTTTAGGCGAGCTTACTTGTGCGAGCTGAGATCAGGGCAGGACCCGCCCCCATCCTGACTGCCCGTAGATGTAGGTCCCAGCATCCTTATTTTAGGTCCCGAAGAGGTTGTGTGAAAATCTTGTGGAAGTGACAGGATTCTCCTCAAGTGTATCTGATCTCAATACAGACATTGCAAACGTCCTTGTTCAATGAGAGTGTAGCTCGGTCCAAGCTCCCATCAAAGTGTCTAGCAGACATCTGCTACAAACCATACAGACGTCTCAGAGTTGAGCTTATGGACTGTCCCTCTCACATCCTGCCTGCAGGAACACCGCGCTCCTAACAGGCCTAGCCCCGATGCGTGCCTGAAGTGTTGTGAGAGTTAAGTGGAAATTCACGGCCCACAAGACTAGTGCATCCAAGCTCAAACCTGCGATTTCCTAGTATTCCCTGTGTGAACCACGTGCTACATCCTAAGTGCCATACGAGAGAAGCTAGCTGAACGCCTTGTCCAAAAGCAACTTACTTCGGAGAGTTGAGCTAACCCTCAGTCCCTCGCAGTTGCACACTGCCTGCAGAAAGATTTTCCAACATCTGCATCACAGCCATTTGTCAGAGTCTTGTGAGACGCAGGTGGAATAAGCATACCTGGAGGGTGTCTCCAGCTGCAGTGGAGGGGTATTCTGGGTACCTCCTGGCTTAGAGTACTGCGACGTTCTCAGTGCCCTAAGAACGCAGCTAGTTGAAAGCTTGCTTGGAGGCATGCTTCGTTCTGCGAGCTGATGTCAGGGCAGGACCCACCCGCATCCTGACTGCCCGTAGACATAGGACCTGGCATCCTTATGTTTGGTGCTGGAAGAGGTTTTGTGCATAGCATGTGGAAGTGACAGGATTCTCCTCAAGTGTATCTGATCTCAATACAGACATTGCAAACGTCCTTGTTCAATGGGAGTGTAGCTCCGTCCTAGCTCCCATCAAAGTGTCTAGCAGACATCTGCATGGAAAGCATACACACTTCCGAGAGTTGAGCTTATGGACTGTCCCTCCCTCATCCTGCCTGCAGTTACACCACGCTCCTAACAGGCCTAGCCCCGATGCGTGCCTGAGTGTTGTGAGAGCTAAGTGGAAAGTCCCGGCCCACAAGTCTAGTGCATCCAAGCTCAATCCAGCGATTTCCTAGTATTCCCTGTATGAACCAGGTGCTACATCCTAAGTGCCATACGAGAGAAGCTAGCTGAACGCCTAGTCCAAAAGCAACATACTTCGGAGAGTTGAGCTAACCCTCAGTCCCTCGCAGTTGCACACTACCTGCAGAAAGATTTTCCAACATCTGCATCTGAGCCGTTTGTCAGAGGCTTGTGAGACGCAAGTGGAATAAGCAGACCTGGAGGGTGTCTCCAGCTGCAGTGGAGTTGTATTCTAGGTACCTCCTGGCTTAGAACACTGTTACGTTCTCAGTGCCCGAGGAACGCAGCTAGTTGAAAGCTGGCTTTTAGGCGAGCTTACTTGTGCGAGCTGAGATCAGGGCAGGACCCGCCCCCATCCTGACTGCCCGTAGATGTAGGTCCCAGCATCCTTATTTTAGGTCCCGAAGAGGTTGTGTGAAAATCTTGTGGAAGTGACAGGATTCTCCTCAAGTGTATCTGATCTCAATACAGACATTGCAAACGTCCTTGTTCAATGAGAGTGTAGCTCGGTCCAAGCTCCCATCAAAGTGTCTAGCAGACATCTGCTACAAACCATACAGACGTCTCAGAGTTGAGCTTATGGACTGTCCCTCTCACATCCTGCCTGCAGGAACACCGCGCTCCTAACAGGCCTAGCCCCGATGCGTGCCTGAAGTGTTGTGAGAGTTAAGTGGAAATTCACGGCCCACAAGACTAGTGCATCCAAGCTCAAACCAGCGATTTCCTAGTATTCCCTGTATGAACCACGTGCTACATCCTAAGTGCCATACGAGAGAAGCTAGCTGAACGCCTTGTCCAAAAGCAACTTACTTCGGAGAGTTGAGCTAACCCTCAGTCCCTCGCAGTTGCACACTGCCTGCAGAAAGATTTTCCAACATCTGCATCACAGCCATTTGTCAGAGTCTTGTGAGACGCAGGTGGAATAAGCAGAGCTGGAGGGTGTCTCTAGCTGCAGTGGAGGGGTATTCTGGGTACCTCCTGGCTTAGAGTACTGCGACGTTCTCAGTGCCCTAAGAACGCAGCTAGTTGAAAGCTTGCTTGGAGGCATGCTTCGTTCTGCGAGCTGATGTCAGGGCAGGACCCACCCGCATCCTGACTGCCCGTAGACATAGGACCTAGCATCCTTATGTTTGGTGCTGGAAGAGGTTTTGTGCATAGCATGTGGAAGTGACAGGATTCTCCTCAAGTGTATCTGATCTCAATACAGACATTGCAAACGTCCTTGTTCAATGGGAGTGTAGCTCCGTCCTAGCTCCCATCAAAGTGTCTAGCAGACATCTGCATGGAAAGCATACACACTTCCGAGAGTTGAGCTTATGGACTGTCCCTCCCTCATCCTGCCTGCAGTTACACCACGCTCCTAACAGGCCTAGCCCCGATGCGTGCCTGAGTGTTGTGAGAGCTAAGTGGAAAGTCCCGGCCCACAAGTCTAGTGCATCCAAGCTCAATCCACCGATTTCCTAGTATTCCCTGTATGAACCAGGTGCTACATCCTAAGTGCCATACGAGAGAAGCTAGCTGAACGCCTAGTCCAAAAGCAACATACTTCGGAGAGTTGAGCTAACCCTCAGTCCCTCGCAGTTGCACACTACCTGCAGAAAGATTTTCCAACATCTGCATCTGAGCCGTTTGTCAGAGGCTTGTGAGACGCAAGTGGAATAAGCAGACCTGGAGGGTGTCTCCAGCTGCAGTGGAGTTGTATTCTAGGTACCTCCTGGCTTAGAACACTGTTACGTTCTCAGTGCCCGAGGAACGCAGCTAGTTGAAAGCTGGCTTTTAGGCGAGCTTACTTGTGCGAGCTGAGATCAGGGCAGGAACCGCCCCCATCCTGACTGCCCGTAGATGTAGGTCCCAGCATCCTTATTTTAGGTCCCGAAGAGGTTGTGTGAAAATCTTGTGGAAGTGACAGGATTCTCCTCAAGTGTATCTGATCTCAATACAGACATTGCAAACGTCCTTGTTCAATGAGAGTGTAGCTCGGTCCTAGCTCCCATCAAAGTGTCTAGCAGACATCTGCCTGCAAACCATACAGACGTCTCAGAGTTGAGCTTATGGACTGTCCCTCTCACATCCTGCCTGCAGGTACACCGCGCACCTAACAGGCCTAGCTCCGATGCGTGCCTGAAGTGTTGTGAGAGATAAGTGGAAATTCCCGGCCCACAAGACTAGTGCATCCAAGCTCAACAAGCGTTTTCCTAGTATTCCCTGTATGAACCAGTTGCTACATCCTAACCGCCATTCGAGAGAAGCTAGCTGAACGCCTTGTCCAAAATCAACTTTGTTCCGAGAGTGGAGATCACCCTCAGTCCCTCACAGTTGCACACTGCCTGCAGAAAGAGTTTCCATTATCTGACCCAGAGCCGTTTGTCAGAGGCTTGTGAGACGCAAGTGGAATAAGCAGACCTGGAGGGTGTCTCCAGCTGCCTTGGAGTTGTATTCTGGGTACCTCCTGGCTTAGAACACTGTTACGTTCTCAGTGCCCGAGGAACGCAGCTACTTGAAAGCTGGCTTGTAGGCGAGCTTCCTTCTGCGAGCTGAGATAAGGGCAGGACCCTCCCGCATCATGACTGCCCGTGGACGTAGTTCCCAGCATCCTTATGTTAGGTGCCGAAGAGGTTGTGTGAAAAGCTTGTGGAAGTGACAGGATTCTCCTCAAGTGTATCTGATCTCAATACAGACATTGCAAACGTCCTTGTTCAATGAGAGTGTAGCTCGGTCCTAGCTCCCATCAAAGTGTCTAGCAGACATCTGCCTGCAAAGCATACACACTTCCGAGAGTTGAGCTTATGGACTGTCCCTCCCTCATCCTGCCTGCAGTTACACCACGCTCCTAACAGGCCTAGCCCCGATGCGTGCCTGAGTGTTGTGAGAGGTAAGTGGAAATTCACGGCCCACAAGACTAGTGCATCCAAGCTCAAACCAGCGATTTCCTAGTATTCCCTGTATGAACCACGTGTTACATCCTAAGTGCCATACGAGAGAAGCTACCTGAACGCCTTGTCCAAAATCAACGTACTTTGGAGAGTTGAGCTAACCCTCAGTCCCTCACAGTTGCACAGTGCCTGCAGAAAGTTTCCAACATCTGCACCACAGCCGTTTGTCAGAGTCTTGTGAGACGCAGGTGGAATAAGCAGACCTGGAAGGTGTCTCCAGCTGCAGTGGAGTTGTATTCTAGGTACCTCCTGGCTTAGAACACTGTTACGTTCCCAGTGCCCGACGAACACAGCTAGTTGAAAGCTGGCTTTTAGGCGAGCTTACTTGTGCGAGCTGAGATGAGGGCAGGACCCACCCGCATCCTGACTGCCCATAGATGTAGGTCCCAGCATCCTTATTTTAGGTGCCGAAGAGGTTGTGTGAAAAGCTTGTGGAAGTGACAGGATTCTCCTCAAGTGTATCTGATCTCAATACAGACATTGCAAACGTCCTTGTTCAATGAGAGTGTAGCTCGGTCCTAGCTCCCATCAAAGTGTCTAGCAGACATCTCCCTGCAAAGCATACACACTTCCGAGAGTTGAGCTTATGGACTGTCCCACCCACATCCTGCCTGGAGATACACCGCGATCCTAACAGGCCTAGCCCCGATGCGTGCCTGAAGTGTTGTGAAAGCTAAGTGGAAAGTCCCGGCCCACAAGACTAGGCATCCAAGCTCAATCCAGCGATTTTCTAGTATTCCCTGCATGAGCCAGGTGCTACATCCTAAGTGCCATACGAGAGAAGCTAGCTGAACGCCTTGTCCAAAAGCAACTTACCTCGGAGTGTTGAGCTAACCCTCATTCCCTCGCAGTTGCACACTGCCTGCAGAAAGATTTTCCAACATCTGCATCTGAGCCGTTTGTCAGAGTCTTGTGAGACGCAGGTGGAATAAGCAGACCTGGAAGGTGTCTCCAGCTGCAGTGGAGTTGTATTCTAGGTACCTCCTGGCTTAGAACACTGTTACGTTCTCAGTGCCCGAGGAACGCAGCTAGTTGAAAGCTGGATTTTAGGCGAGCTTACTTGTGCGAGGTGAGATCAGGGCAGGACCCGCCCCCATCCTGACTGCCCGTAGATGTAGGTCCCAGCATCCTTATTTTAGGTCCCGAAGAGGTTGTGTGAAAATCTTGTGGAAGTGACAGGATTCTCCTCAAGTGTATCTGATCTCAATACAGACATTGCAAACGTCCTTGTTCAATGAGAGTGTAGCTCGGTCCTAGCTCCCATCAAAGTGTCTAGCAGACATCTGCCTGCAAAGCATACACACTTCCGAGAGTTGAGCTTATGGACTGTCCCTCCCTCATCCTGCCTGCAGTTACACCACGCTCCTAACAGGCCTAGCCCCGATGCGTGCCTGAGTGTTGTGAGAGGTAAGTGGAAATTCACGGCCCACAAGACTAGTGCATCCAAGCTCAAACCAGCGATTTCCTAGTATTCCCTGTATGAACCACGTGCTACATCCTAAGTGCCATACGAGAGAAGCTAGCTGAACGCCTTGTCCAAAATCAACGTACTTCGGAGAGTTGAGCTAACCCTCAGTCCCTCGCAGTTGCACACTGCCTGCAGAAAGATTTTCCAACATCTGCATCACAGCCGTTTGTCAGAGTCTTGTGAGACGCAGGTGGAATAAGCATACCTGGAGGGTGTCTCCAGCTGCAGTGGAGGGGTATTCTGGGTACCTCCTGGCTTAGAGTACTGCGACGTTCTCAGTGCCCTAAGAACGCAGCTAGTTGAAAGCTTGCTTGGAGGCATGCTTCGTTCTGCGAGCTGATGTCAGGGCAGGACCCACCCGCATCCTGACTGCCCGTAGACATAGGACCTAGCATCCTTATGTTTGGTGCTGGAAGAGGTTTTGTGCATAGCATGTGGAAGTGACAGGATTCTCCTCAAGTGTATCTGATCTCAATACAGACATTGCAAACGTCCTTGTTCAATGGGAGTGTAGCTCCGTCCTAGCTCCCATCAAAGTGTCTAGCAGACATCTGCCTGCAAAGCATACACACTTCCGAGAGTTGAGCTTATGGACTGTCCCTCCCTCATCCGGCCTGCAGTTACACCACGCTCCTAAGAGGCCTAGCCCCGATGCGAGCCTGAGTGTTGTGAGAGCTAAGTGGAAAGTCCCGGCCCACGAGACTGGTGCATCCAAGCTCAATCCACGGATTTCCTAGTATTCCCTGTATGAACCAGGTGCTACATCCTAAGTGCCATACGAGAGAAGCTAGCTGAACGCCTAGTCCAAAAGCAACATACTTCGGAGAGTTGAGCTAACCCTCAGTCCCTCGCAGTTGCACACTACCTGCAGAAAGATTTTCCAACATCTGCATCTGAGCCGTTTGTCAGAGGCTTGTGAGACGCAAGTGGAATAAGCAGACCTGGAGGGTGTCTCCAGCTGCAGTGGAGTTGTATTCTAGGTACCTCCTGGCTTAGAACACTGTTACGTTCTCAGTGCCCGAGGAACGCAGCTAGTTGAAAGCTGGCTTTTAGGCGAGCTTACTTGTGCGAGCTGAGATCAGGGCAGGAACCGCCCCCATCCTGACTGCCCGTAGATGTAGGTCCCAGCATCCTTATTTTAGGTCCCGAAGAGGTTGTGTGAAAATCTTGTGGAAGTGACAGGATTCTCCTCAAGTGTATCTGATCTCAATACAGACATTGCAAACGTCCTTGTTCAATGAGAGTGTAGCTCGGTCCTAGCTCCCATCAAAGTGTCTAGCAGACATCTGCCTGCAAACCATACAGACGTCTCAGAGTTGAGCTTATGGACTGTCCCTCTCACATCCTGCCTGCAGGTACACCGCGCACCTAACAGGCCTAGCTCCGATGCGTGCCTGAAGTGTTGTGAGAGATAAGTGGAAATTCCCGGCCCACAAGACTAGTGCATCCAAGCTCAACAAGCGTTTTCCTAGTATTCCCTGTATGAACCAGTTGCTACATCCTAACCGCCATTCGAGAGAAGCTAGCTGAACGCCTTCTCCAAAATCAACTTTGTTCCGAGAGTGGAGATCACCCTCAGTCCCTCACAGTTGCACACTGCCTGCAGAAAGAGTTTCCATTATCTGACCCAGAGCCGTTTGTCAGAGGCTTGTGAGACGCAAGTGGAATAAGCAGACCTGGAGGGTGTCTCCAGCTGCCTTGGAGTTGTATTCTGGGTACCTCCTGGCTTAGAACACTGTTACGTTCTCAGTGCCCGAGGAACGCAGCTACTTGAAAGCTGGCTTGTAGGCGAGCTTCCTTCTGCGAGCTGAGATAAGGGCAGGACCCTCCCGCATCATGACTGCCCGTGGACGTAGTTCCCAGCATCCTTATGTTAGGTGCCGAAGAGGTTGTGTGAAAAGCTTGTGGAAGTGACAGGATTCTCCTCAAGTGTATCTGATCTCAATACAGACATTGCAAACGTCCTTGTTCAATGAGAGTGTAGCTAGGTCCTAGCTCCCATCAAAGTGTCTAGCAGACATCTGCCTGCAAAGCATACACACTTCCGAGAGTTGAGCTTATGGACTGTCCCTCCCTCATCCTGCCTGCAGTTACACCACGCTCCTAACAGGCCTAGCCCCGATGCGTGCCTGAGTGTTGTGAGAGGTAAGTGGAAATTCACGGCCCACAAGACTAGTGCATCCAAGCTCAAACCAGCGATTTCCTAGTATTCCCTGTATGAACCACGTGCTACATCCTAAGTGCCATACGAGAGAAGCTAGCTGAACGCCTTGTCCAAAATCAACGTACTTTGGAGAGTTGAGCTAACCCTCAGTCCCTCACAGTTGCACAGTGCCTGCAGAAAGTTTCCAACATCTGCACCACAGCCGTTTGTCAGAGTCTTGTGAGACGCAGGTGGAATAAGCAGACCTGGAAGGTGTCTCCAGCTGCAGTGGAGTTGTATTCTAGGTACCTCCTGGCTTAGAACACTGTTACGTTCCCAGTGCCCGACGAACACAGCTAGTTGAAAGCTGGCTTTTAGGCGAGCTTACTTGTGCGAGCTGAGATGAGGGCAGGACCCACCCGCATCCTGACTGCCCATAGATGTAGGTCCCAGCATCCTTATTTTAGGTGCCGAAGAGGTTGTGTGAAAAGCTTGTGGAAGTGACAGGATTCTCCTCAAGTGTATCTGATCTCAATACAGACATTGCAAACGTCCTTGTTCAATGAGAGTGTAGCTCGGTCCTAGCTCCCATCAAAGTGTCTAGCAGACATCTCCCTGCAAAGCATACACACTTCCGAGAGTTGAGCTTATGGACTGTCCCACCCACATCCTGCCTGGAGATACACCGCGATCCTAACAGGCCTAGCCCCGATGCGTGCCTGAAGTGTTGTGAAAGCTAAGTGGAAAGTCCCGGCCCACAAGACTAGGCATCCAAGCTCAATCCAGCGATTTTCTAGTATTCCCTGCATGAGCCAGGTGCTACATCCTAAGTGCCATACGAGAGAAGCTAGCTGAACGCCTTGTCCAAAAGCAACTTACCTCGGAGTGTTGAGCTAACCCTCATTCCCTCGCAGTTGCACACTGCCTGCAGAAAGCTTTTCCAACATCTGCATCTGAGCCGTTTGTCAGAGTCTTGTGAGACGCAGGTGGAATAAGCAGACCTGGAAGGTGTCTCCAGCTGCAGTGGAGTTGTATTCTAGGTACCTCCTGGCTTAGAACACTGTTACGTTCTCAGTGCCCGAGGAACGCAGCTAGTTGAAAGCTGGATTTTAGGCGAGCTTACTTGTGCGAGGTGAGATCAGGGCAGGACCCGCCCCCATCCTGACTGCCCGTAGATGTAGGTCCCAGCATCCTTATTTTAGGTCCCGAAGAGGTTGTGTGAAAATCTTGTGGAAGTGACAGGATTCTCCTCAAGTGTATCTGATCTCAATACAGACATTGCAAACGTCCTTGTTCAATGAGAGTGTAGCTCGGTCCTAGCTCCCATCAAAGTGTCTAGCAGACATCTGCCTGCAAAGCATACACACTTCCGAGAGTTGAGCTTATGGACTGTCCCTCCCTCATCCTGCCTGCAGTTACACCACGCTCCTAACAGGCCTAGCCCCGATGCGTGCCTGAGTGTTGTGAGAGGTAAGTGGAAATTCACGGCCCACAAGACTAGTGCATCCAAGCTCAAACCAGCGATTTCCTAGTATTCCCTGTATGAACCACGTGCTACATCCTAAGTGCCATACGAGAGAAGCTAGCTGAACGCCTTGTCCAAAATCAACGTACTTTGGAGAGTTGAGCTAACCCTCAGTCCCTCACAGTTGCACAGTGCCTGCAGAAAGTTTCCAACATCTGCACCACAGCCGTTTGTCAGAGTCTTGTGAGACGCAGGTGGAATAAGCAGACCTGGAAGGTGTCTCCAGCTGCAGTGGAGTTGTATTCTAGGTACCTCCTGGCTTAGAACACTGTTACGTTCCCAGTGCCCGACGAACACAGCTAGTTGAAAGCTGGCTTTTAGGCGAGCTTACTTGTGCGAGCTGAGATGAGGGCAGGACCCACCCGCATCCTGACTGCCCATAGATGTAGGTCCCAGCATCCTTATTTTAGGTGCCGAAGAGGTTGTGTGAAAAGCTTGTGGAAGTGACAGGATTCTCCTCAAGTGTATCTGATCTCAATACAGACATTGCAAACGTCCTTGTTCAATGAGAGTGTAGCTCGGTCCTAGCTCCCATCAAAGTGTCTAGCAGACATCTCCCTGCAAAGCATACACACTTCCGAGAGTTGAGCTTATGGACTGTCCCACCCACATCCTGCCTGGAGATACACCACGATCCTAACAGGCCTAGCCCCGATGCGTGCCTGAAGTGTTGTGAAAGCTAAGTGGAAAGTCCCGTCCCACAAGACTAGGCATCCAAGCTCAATCCAGCGATTTTCTAGTATTCCCTGCATGAGCCAGGTGCTACATCCTAAGTGCCATACGAGAGAAGCTAGCTGAACGCCTTGTCCAAAAGCAACTTACCTCGGAGTGTTGAGCTAACCCTCAGTCCCTCGCAGTTGCACACTGCCTGCAGAAAGATTTTCCAACATCTGCATCTGAGCCGTTTGTCAGAGTCTTGTGAGACGCAGGTGGAATAAGCAGACCTGGAAGGTGTCTCCAGCTGCAGTGGAGTTGTATTCTAGGTACCTCCTGGCTTAGAACACTGTTACGTTCTCAGTGCCCGAGGAACGCAGCTAGTTGAAAGCTGGATTTTAGGCGAGCTTACTTGTGCGAGGTGAGATCAGGGCAGGACCCGCCCCCATCCTGACTGCCCGTAGATGTAGGTCCCAGCATCCTTATTTTAGGTCCCGAAGAGGTTGTGTGAAAATCTTGTGGAAGTGACAGGATTCTCCTCAAGTGTATCTGATCTCAATACAGACATTGCAAACGTCCTTGTTCAATGAGAGTGTAGCTCGGTCCTAGCTCCCATCAAAGTGTCTAGCAGACATCTGCCTGCAAAGCATACACACTTCCGAGAGTTGAGCTTATGGACTGTCCCTCCCTCATCCTGCCTGCAGTTACACCACGCTCCTAACAGGCCTAGCCCCGATGCGTGCCTGAAGTGTTGTCAGAGCTAAGTGGAAATTCCCGGCCCACAAGACTAGTGCATCCAAGCTCAATGCAGCGATTTCCAGGTATTCCCTGCATGAGCCAGGTGCTACATCCTAAGTGCCATACGAGAGAAGCTAGCTGAACGCCTTGTCCAAAAGCAACTTACTTCGGAGAGTTGAGCTAACCCTCAGTCCCTCGCAGTTGCACACTGCCTGCAGAAAGATTTTCCAACATCTGCATCACAGCCGTTTGTCAGAGTCTTGTGAGACGCAGGTGGAATAAGCAGACCTGGAAGGTGTCTCCAGCTGCAGTGGAGGGGTATTCTGGGTACCTCCTGGCTTAGAGTACTGCGACGTTCTCAGTGCCCTAAGAACGCAGCTAGTTGAAAGCTTGCTTGTAGGCATGCTTCGTTCTGCGAGCTGATGTCAGGGCAGGACCCACCCGCATCCTGACTGCCCGTAGACATAGGACCTAGCATCCTTATGTTTGGTGCTGGAAGAGGTTTTGTGCATAGCATGTGGAAGTGACAGGATTCTCCTCAAGTGTATCTGATCTCAATACAGACATTGCAAACGTCCTTGTTCAATGGGAGTGTAGCTCCGTCCTAGCTCCCATCAAAGTGTCTAGCAGACATCTGCATGGAAAGCATACACACTTCCGAGAGTTGAGCTTATGGACTGTCCCTCCCTCATCCTGCCTGCAGTTACACCACGCTCCTAACAGGCCTAGCCCCGATGCGTGCCTGAGTGTTGTGAGAGCTAAGTGGAAAGTCCCGGCCCACAAGTCTAGTGCATCCAAGCTCAATCCAGCGATTTCCTAGTATTCCCTGTATGAACCAGGTGCTACATCCTAAGTGCCATACGAGAGAAGCTAGCTGAACGCCTAGTCCAAAAGCAACATACTTCGGAGAGTTGAGCTAACACTCAGTCCCTCGCAGTTGCACACTACCTGCAGAAAGATTTTCCAACATCTGCATCTGAGCCGTTTGTCAGAGGCTTGTGAGACGCAAGTGGAATAAGCAGACCTGGAGGGTGTCTCCAGCTGCAGTGGAGTTGTATTCTAGGTACCTCCTGGCTTAGAACACTGTTACGTTCTCAGTGCCCGAGGAACGCAGCTAGTTGAAAGCTGGCTTTTAGGCGAGCTTACTTGTGCGAGCTGAGATCAGGGCAGGACCCGCCCCCATCCTGACTGCCCGTAGATGTAGGTCCCAGCATCCTTATTTTAGGTCCCGAAGAGGTTGTGTGAAAATCTTGTGGAAGTGACAGGATTCTCCTCAAGTGTATCTGATCTCAATAAAGACATTGCAAACGTCCTTGTTCAATGAGAGTGTAGCTCGGTCCTAGCTCCCATCAAAGTGTCTAGCAGACATCTGCCTGCAAACCATACAGACGTCTCAGAGTTGAGCTTATGGACTGTCCCTCTCACATCCTGCCTGCAGGTACACCGCGCACCTAACAGGCCTAGCTCCGATGCGTGCCTGAAGTGTTGTGAGAGATAAGTGGAAATTCCCGGCCCACAAGACTAGTGCATCCAAGCTCAACAAGCGTTTTCCTAGTATTCCCTGTATGAACCAGTTGCTACATCCTAACCGCCATTCGAGAGAAGCTAGCTGAACGCCTTGTCCAAAATCAACTTTGTTCCGAGAGTGGAGATCACCCTCAGTCCCTCACAGTTGCACACTGCCTGCAGAAAGAGTTTCCATTATCTGACCCAGAGCCGTTTGTCAGAGGCTTGTGAGACGCAAGTGGAATAAGCAGACCAGGAGGGTGTCTCCAGCTGCCTTGGAGTTGTATTCTGGGTACCTCCTGGCTTAGAACACTGTTACGTTCTCAGTGCCCGAGGAACGCAGCTACTTGAATGCTGGCTTGTAGGCGAGCTTCCTTCTGCGAGCTGAGATAAGGGCAGGACCCTCCCGCATCATGACTGCCCGTGGACTTAGTTCCCAGCATCCTTATGTTAGGTGCCGAAGAGGTTGTGTGAAAAGCTTGTGGAAGTGACAGGATTCTCCTCAAGTGTATCTGATCTCAATACAGACATTGCAAACGTCCTTGTTCAATGAGAGTGTAGCTCGGTCCTAGCTCCCATCAAAGTGTCTAGCAGACATCTGCCTGCAAAGCATACACACTTCCGAGAGTTGAGCTTATGGACTGTCCCTCCCACATCCTGCCTGGAGATACACCGCGTTCCTAACAGGCCTAGCCCTGATGCGTGCCTGAAGTGTTGTGAAAGCTAAGTGGAAAGTCCCGGCCCACAAGACTAGGCATCCAAGCTCAATCCATCGATTTTCTAGTGTTCCCTGCATGAGCCAGGTGCTACATCCTAAGTGCCATACGAGAGAAGCTAGCTGAACGCCTTGTCCAAAAGCAACTTACTTCGGAGAGTTGAGCTAACCCTCAGTCCCTCGCAGTTGCACACTGCCTGCAGAAAGATTTTCCAACATCTGCATCACAGCCGTTTGTCAGAGTCTTGTGAGACGCAGGTGGAATAAGCATACCTGGAGGGTGTCTCCAGCTGCAGTGGAGGGGTATTCTGGGTACCTCCTGGCTTAGAGTACTGCGACGTTCTCAGTGCCCTAAGAACGCAGCTAGTTGAAAGCTTGCTTGGAGGCATGCTTCGTTCTGCGAGCTGATGTCAGGGCAGGACCCACCCGCATCCTGACTGCCCGTAGACATAGGACCTAGCATCCTTATGTTTGGTGCTGGAAGACGTTTTGTGCATAGCATGTGGAAGTGACAGGATTCTCCTCAAGTGTATCTGATCTCAATACAGACATTGCAAACGTCCTTGTTCAATGGGAGTGTAGCTCCGTCCTAGCTCCCATCAAAGTGTCTAGCAGACATCTGCCTGCAAAGCATACACACTTCCGAGAGTTGAGCTTATGGACTGTCCCTCCCTCATCCTGCCTGCAGTTACACCACGCTCCTAACAGGCCTAGCCCCGATGCGTGCCTGAGTGTTGTGAGAGCTAAGTGGAAAGTCCCGGCCCACAAGACTAGTGCATCCAAGCTCAAACCAGCGATTTCCTAGTATTCCCTGTATGAACCACGTGCTACATCCTAAGTGCCATACGAGAGAAGCTAGCTGAACGCCTTGTCCAAAATCAACGTACTTTGGAGAGTTGAGCTAACCCTCAGTCCCTCACAGTTGCACAGTGCCTGCAGAAAGTTTCCAACATCTGCACCACAGCCGTTTGTCAGAGTCTTGTGAGACGCAGGTGGAATAAGCAGACCTGGAAGGTGTCTCCAGCTGCAGTGGAGTTGTATTCTAGGTACCTCCTGGCTTAGAACACTGTTACGTTCCCAGTGCCCGACGAACACAGCTAGTTGAAAGCTGGCTTTTAGGCGAGCTTACTTGTGCGAGCTGAGATGAGGGCAGGACCCACCCGCATCCTGACTGCCCATAGATGTAGGTCCCAGCATCCTTATTTTAGGTGCCGAAGAGGTTGTGTGAAAAGCTTGTGGAAGTGACAGGATTCTCCTCAAGTGTATCTGATCTCAATACAGACATTGCAAACGTCCTTGTTCAATGAGAGTGTAGCTCGGTCCTAGCTCCCATCAAAGTGTCTAGCAGACATCTCCCTGCAAAGCATACACACTTCCGAGAGTTGAGCTTATGGACTGTCCCACCCACATCCTGCCTGGAGATACACCGCGATCCTAACAGGCCTAGCCCCGATGCGTGCCTGAAGTGTTGTGAAAGCTAAGTGGAAAGTCCCGGCCCACAAGACTAGGCATCCAAGCTCAATCCATCGATTTTCTAGTGTTCCCTGCATGAGCCAGGTGCTACATCCTAAGTGCCATACGGGAGAAGCTAGCTGAACGCCTTGTCCAAAAGCAACTTACTTCGGAGAGTTGAGCTAACCCTCAGTCCCTCGCAGTTGCACACTGCCTGCAGAAAGATTTTCCAACATCTGCATCACAGCCGTTTGTCAGAGTCTTGTGAGACGCAGGTGGAATAAGCATACCTGGAGGGTGTCTCCAGCTGCAGTGGAGGGGTATTCTGGGTACCTCCTGGCTTAGAGTACTGCGACGTTCTCAGTGCCCTAAGAACGCAGCTAGTTGAAAGCTTGCTTGGAGGCATGCTTCGTTCTGCGAGCTGATGTCAGGGCAGGACCCACCCGCATCCTGACTGCCCGTAGACATAGGACCTAGCATCCTTATGTTTGGTGCTGGAAGAGGTTTTGTGCATAGCATGTGGAAGTGACAGGATTCTCCTCAAGTGTATCTGATCTCAATACAGACATTGCAAACGTCCTTGTTCAATGGGAGTGTAGCTCCGTCCTAGCTCCCATCAAAGTGTCTAGCAGACATCTGCCTGCAAAGCATACACACTTCCGAGAGTTGAGCTTATGGACTGTCCCTCCCTCATCCGGCCTGCAGTTACACCACGCTCCTAAGAGGCCTAGCCCCGATGCGAGCCTGAGTGTTGTGAGAGCTAAGTGGAAAGTCCCGGCCCACGAGACTGGTGCATCCAAGCTCAATCCACGGATTTCCTAGTATTCCCTGTATGAACCAGGTGCTACATCCTAAGTGCCATACGAGAGAAGCTAGCTGAACGCCTAGTCCAAAAGCAACATACTTCGGAGAGTTGAGCTAACCCTCAGTCCCTCGCAGTTGCACACTACCTGCAGAAAGATTTTCCAACATCTGCATCTGAGCCGTTTGTCAGAGGCTTGTGAGACGCAAGTGGAATAAGCAGACCTGGAGGGTGTCTCCAGCTGCAGTGGAGTTGTATTCTAGGTACCTCCTGGCTTAGAACACTGTTACGTTCTCAGTGCCCGAGGAACGCAGCTAGTTGAAAGCTGGCTTTTAGGCGAGCTTACTTGTGCGAGCTGAGATCAGGGCAGGAACCGCCCCCATCCTGACTGCCCGTAGATGTAGGTCCCAGCATCCTTATTTTAGGTCCCGAAGAGGTTGTGTGAAAATCTTGTGGAAGTGACAGGATTCTCCTCAAGTGTATCTGATCTCAATACAGACATTGCAAACGTCCTTGTTCAATGAGAGTGTAGCTCGGTCCTAGCTCCCATCAAAGTGTCTAGCAGACATCTGCCTGCAAACCATACAGACGTCTCAGAGTTGAGCTTATGGACTGTCCCTCTCACATCCTGCCTGCAGGTACACCGCGCACCTAACAGGCCTAGCTCCGATGCGTGCCTGAAGTGTTGTGAGAGATAAGTGGAAATTCCCGGCCCACAAGACTAGTGCATCCAAGCTCAACAAGCGTTTTCCTAGTATTCCCTGTATGAACCAGTTGCTACATCCTAACCGCCATTCGAGAGAAGCTAGCTGAACGCCTTCTCCAAAATCAACTTTGTTCCGAGAGTGGAGATCACCCTCAGTCCCTCACAGTTGCACACTGCCTGCAGAAAGAGTTTCCATTATCTGACCCAGAGCCGTTTGTCAGAGGCTTGTGAGACGCAAGTGGAATAAGCAGACCTGGAGGGTGTCTCCAGCTGCCTTGGAGTTGTATTCTGGGTACCTCCTGGCTTAGAACACTGTTACGTTCTCAGTGCCCGAGGAACGCAGCTACTTGAAAGCTGGCTTGTAGGCGAGCTTCCTTCTGCGAGCTGAGATAAGGGCAGGACCCTCCCGCATCATGACTGCCCGTGGACGTAGTTCCCAGCATCCTTATGTTAGGTGCCGAAGAGGTTGTGTGAAAAGCTTGTGGAAGTGACAGGATTCTCCTCAAGTGTATCTGATCTCAATACAGACATTGCAAACGTCCTTGTTCAATGAGAGTGTAGCTAGGTCCTAGCTCCCATCAAAGTGTCTAGCAGACATCTGCCTGCAAAGCATACACACTTCCGAGAGTTGAGCTTATGGACTGTCCCTCCCTCATCCTGCCTGCAGTTACACCACGCTCCTAACAGGCCTAGCCCCGATGCGTGCCTGAGTGTTGTGAGAGGTAAGTGGAAATTCACGGCCCACAAGACTAGTGCATCCAAGCTCAAACCAGCGATTTCCTAGTATTCCCTGTATGAACCACGTGCTACATCCTAAGTGCCATACGAGAGAAGCTAGCTGAACGCCTTGTCCAAAATCAACGTACTTTGGAGAGTTGAGCTAACCCTCAGTCCCTCACAGTTGCACAGTGCCTGCAGAAAGTTTCCAACATCTGCACCACAGCCGTTTGTCAGAGTCTTGTGAGACGCAGGTGGAATAAGCAGACCTGGAAGGTGTCTCCAGCTGCAGTGGAGTTGTATTCTAGGTACCTCCTGGCTTAGAACACTGTTACGTTCCCAGTGCCCGACGAACACAGCTAGTTGAAAGCTGGCTTTTAGGCGAGCTTACTTGTGCGAGCTGAGATGAGGGCAGGACCCACCCGCATCCTGACTGCCCATAGATGTAGGTCCCAGCATCCTTATTTTAGGTGCCGAAGAGGTTGTGTGAAAAGCTTGTGGAAGTGACAGGATTCTCCTCAAGTGTATCTGATCTCAATACAGACATTGCAAACGTCCTTGTTCAATGAGAGTGTAGCTCGGTCCTAGCTCCCATCAAAGTGTCTAGCAGACATCTCCCTGCAAAGCATACACACTTCCGAGAGTTGAGCTTATGGACTGTCCCACCCACATCCTGCCTGGAGATACACCGCGATCCTAACAGGCCTAGCCCCGATGCGTGCCTGAAGTGTTGTGAAAGCTAAGTGGAAAGTCCCGGCCCACAAGACTAGGCATCCAAGCTCAATCCAGCGATTTTCTAGTATTCCCTGCATGAGCCAGGTGCTACATCCTAAGTGCCATACGAGAGAAGCTAGCTGAACGCCTTGTCCAAAAGCAACTTACCTCGGAGTGTTGAGCTAACCCTCATTCCCTCGCAGTTGCACACTGCCTGCAGAAAGCTTTTCCAACATCTGCATCTGAGCCGTTTGTCAGAGTCTTGTGAGACGCAGGTGGAATAAGCAGACCTGGAAGGTGTCTCCAGCTGCAGTGGAGTTGTATTCTAGGTACCTCCTGGCTTAGAACACTGTTACGTTCTCAGTGCCCGAGGAACGCAGCTAGTTGAAAGCTGGATTTTAGGCGAGCTTACTTGTGCGAGGTGAGATCAGGGCAGGACCCGCCCCCATCCTGACTGCCCGTAGATGTAGGTCCCAGCATCCTTATTTTAGGTCCCGAAGAGGTTGTGTGAAAATCTTGTGGAAGTGACAGGATTCTCCTCAAGTGTATCTGATCTCAATACAGACATTGCAAACGTCCTTGTTCAATGAGAGTGTAGCTCGGTCCTAGCTCCCATCAAAGTGTCTAGCAGACATCTGCCTGCAAAGCATACACACTTCCGAGAGTTGAGCTTATGGACTGTCCCTCCCTCATCCTGCCTGCAGTTACACCACGCTCCTAACAGGCCTAGCCCCGATGCGTGCCTGAGTGTTGTGAGAGGTAAGTGGAAATTCACGGCCCACAAGACTAGTGCATCCAAGCTCAAACCAGCGATTTCCTAGTATTCCCTGTATGAACCACGTGCTACATCCTAAGTGCCATACGAGAGAAGCTAGCTGAACGCCTTGTCCAAAATCAACGTACTTTGGAGAGTTGAGCTAACCCTCAGTCCCTCACAGTTGCACAGTGCCTGCAGAAAGTTTCCAACATCTGCACCACAGCCGTTTGTCAGAGTCTTGTGAGACGCAGGTGGAATAAGCAGACCTGGAAGGTGTCTCCAGCTGCAGTGGAGTTGTATTCTAGGTACCTCCTGGCTTAGAACACTGTTACGTTCCCAGTGCCCGACGAACACAGCTAGTTGAAAGCTGGCTTTTAGGCGAGCTTACTTGTGCGAGCTGAGATGAGGGCAGGACCCACCCGCATCCTGACTGCCCATAGATGTAGGTCCCAGCATCCTTATTTTAGGTGCCGAAGAGGTTGTGTGAAAAGCTTGTGGAAGTGACAGGATTCTCCTCAAGTGTATCTGATCTCAATACAGACATTGCAAACGTCCTTGTTCAATGAGAGTGTAGCTCGGTCCTAGCTCCCATCAAAGTGTCTAGCAGACATCTCCCTGCAAAGCATACACACTTCCGAGAGTTGAGCTTATGGACTGTCCCACCCACATCCTGCCTGGAGATACACCGCGATCCTAACAGGCCTAGCCCCGATGCGTGCCTGAAGTGT
Source organism: Vulpes vulpes (assembly GCF_048418805.1). Taxonomy (NCBI): domain Eukaryota; kingdom Metazoa; phylum Chordata; class Mammalia; order Carnivora; family Canidae; genus Vulpes; species Vulpes vulpes. The sequence continues at coordinate 56,602 of NW_027325753.1, forward strand.
TGTGAAAGCTAAGTGGAAAGTCCCGGCCCACAAGACTAGGCATCCAAGCTCAATCCAGCGATTTTCTAGTATTCCCTGCATGAGCCAGGTGCTACATCCTAAGTGCCATACGAGAGAAGCTAGCTGAACGCCTTGTCCAAAAGCAACTTACCTCGGAGTGTTGAGCTAACCCTCAGTCCCTCGCAGTTGCACACTGCCTGCAGAAAGATTTTCCAACATCTGCATCTGAGCCGTTTGTCAGAGTCTTGTGAGACGCAGGTGGAATAAGCAGACCTGGAAGGTGTCTCCAGCTGCAGTGGAGTTGTATTCTAGGTACCTCCTGGCTTAGAACACTGTTACGTTCTCAGTGCCCGAGGAACGCAGCTAGTTGAAAGCTGGATTTTAGGCGAGCTTACTTGTGCGAGGTGAGATCAGGGCAGGACCCGCCCCCATCCTGACTGCCCGTAGATGTAGGTCCCAGCATCCTTATTTTAGGTCCCGAAGAGGTTGTGTGAAAATCTTGTGGAAGTGACAGGATTCTCCTCAAGTGTATCTGATCTCAATACAGACATTGCAAACGTCCTTGTTCAATGAGAGTGTAGCTCGGTCCTAGCTCCCATCAAAGTGTCTAGCAGACATCTACAAACCATACAGACGTCTCAGAGTTGAACTTATGGACTGTCCCTCTCACATCCTGCCTGCAGGAACACCACGCTCCTAACAGGCCTAGCCCCGATGCGTGCCTGAAGTGTTGTCAGAGCTAAGTGGAAATTCCCGGCCCACAAGACTAGTGCATCCAAGCTCAATGCAGCGATTTCCAGGTATTCCCTGCATGAGCCAGGTGCTACATCCTAAGTGCCATACGAGAGAAGCTAGCTGAACGCCTTGTCCAAAAGCAACTTACTTCGGAGAATTGAGCTAACCCTCAGTCCCTCGCAGTTGCACACTGCCTGCAGAAAGATTTTCCAACATCTGCATCACAGCCGTTTGTCAGAGTCTTGTGAGACGCAGGTGGAATAAGCAGACCTGGAAGGTGTCTCCAGCTGCAGTGGAGGGGTATTCTGGGTACCTCCTGGCTTAGAGTACTGCGACGTTCTCAGTGCCCTAAGAACGCAGCTAGTTGAAAGCTTGCTTGTAGGCATGCTTCGTTCTGCGAGCTGATGTCAGGGCAGGACCCACCCGCATCCTGACTGCCCGTAGACATAGGACCTAGCATCCTTATGTTTGGTGCTGGAAGAGGTTTTGTGCATAGCATGTGGAAGTGACAGGATTCTCCTCAAGTGTATCTGATCTCAATACAGACATTGCAAACGTCCTTGTTCAATGGGAGTGTAGCTCCGTCCTAGCTCCCATCAAAGTGTCTAGCAGACATCTGCATGGAAAGCATACACACTTCCGAGAGTTGAGCTTATGGACTGTCCCTCCCTCATCCTGCCTGCAGTTACACCACGCTCCTAACAGGCCTAGCCCCGATGCGTGCCTGAGTGTTGTGAGAGCTAAGTGGAAAGTCCCGGCCCACAAGTCTAGTGCATCCAAGCTCAATCCACCGATTTCCTAGTATTCCCTGTATGAACCAGGTGCTACATCCTAAGTGCCATACGAGAGAAGCTAGCTGAACGCCTAGTCCAAAAGCAACATACTTCGGAGAGTTGAGCTAACACTCAGTCCCTCGCAGTTGCACACTACCTGCAGAAAGATTTTCCAACATCTGCATCTGAGCCGTTTGTCAGAGGCTTGTGAGACGCAAGTGGAATAAGCAGACCTGGAGGGTGTCTCCAGCTGCAGTGGAGTTGTATTCTAGGTACCTCCTGGCTTAGAACACTGTTACGTTCTCAGTGCCCGAGGAACGCAGCTAGTTGAAAGCTGGCTTTTAGGCGAGCTTACTTGTGCGAGCTGAGATCAGGGCAGGACCCGCCCCCATCCTGACTGCCCGTAGATGTAGGTCCCAGCATCCTTATTTTAGGTCCCGAAGAGGTTGTGTGAAAATCTTGTGGAAGTGACAGGATTCTCCTCAAGTGTATCTGATCTCAATAAAGACATTGCAAACGTCCTTGTTCAATGAGAGTGTAGCTCGGTCCTAGCTCCCATCAAAGTGTCTAGCAGACATCTGCCTGCAAACCATACAGACGTCTCAGAGTTGAGCTTATGGACTGTCCCTCTCACATCCTGCCTGCAGGTACACCGCGCACCTAACAGGCCTAGCTCCGATGCGTGCCTGAAGTGTTGTGAGAGATAAGTGGAAATTCCCGGCCCACAAGACTAGTGCATCCAAGCTCAACAAGCGTTTTCCTAGTATTCCCTGTATGAACCAGTTGCTACATCCTAACCGCCATTCGAGAGAAGCTAGCTGAACGCCTTGTCCAAAATCAACTTTGTTCCGAGAGTGGAGATCACCCTCAGTCCCTCACAGTTGCACACTGCCTGCAGAAAGAGTTTCCATTATCTGACCCAGAGCCGTTTGTCAGAGGCTTGTGAGACGCAAGTGGAATAAGCAGACCAGGAGGGTGTCTCCAGCTGCCTTGGAGTTGTATTCTGGGTACCTCCTGGCTTAGAACACTGTTACGTTCTCAGTGCCCGAGGAACGCAGCTACTTGAAAGCTGGCTTGTAGGCGAGCTTCCTTCTGCGAGCTGAGATAAGGGCAGGACCCTCCCGCATCATGACTGCCCGTGGACTTAGTTCCCAGCATCCTTATGTTAGGTGCCGAAGAGGTTGTGTGAAAAGCTTGTGGAAGTGACAGGATTCTCCTCAAGTGTATCTGATCTCAATACAGACATTGCAAACGTCCTTGTTCAATGAGAGTGTAGCTCGGTCCTAGCTCCCATCAAAGTGTCTAGCAGACATCTGCCTGCAAAGCATACACACTTCCGAGAGTTGAGCTTATGGACTGTCCCTCCCACATCCTGCCTGGAGATACACCGCGTTCCTAACAGGCCTAGCCCTGATGCGTGCCTGAAGTGTTGTGAAAGCTAAGTGGAAAGTCCCGGCCCACAAGACTAGGCATCCAAGCTCAATCCATCGATTTTCTAGTGTTCCCTGCATGAGCCAGGTGCTACATCCTAAGTGCCATACGAGAGAAGCTAGCTGAACGCCTTGTCCAAAAGCAACTTACTTCGGAGAGTTGAGCTAACCCTCAGTCCCTCGCAGTTGCACACTGCCTGCAGAAAGATTTTCCAACATCTGCATCACAGCCGTTTGTCAGAGTCTTGTGAGACGCAGGTGGAATAAGCATACCTGGAGGGTGTCTCCAGCTGCAGTGGAGGGGTATTCTGGGTACCTCCTGGCTTAGAGTACTGCGACGTTCTCAGTGCCCTAAGAACGCAGCTAGTTGAAAGCTTGCTTGGAGGCATGCTTCGTTCTGCGAGCTGATGTCAGGGCAGGACCCACCCGCATCCTGACTGCCCGTAGACATAGGACCTAGCATCCTTATGTTTGGTGCTGGAAGACGTTTTGTGCATAGCATGTGGAAGTGACAGGATTCTCCTCAAGTGTATCTGATCTCAATACAGACATTGCAAACGTCCTTGTTCAATGGGAGTGTAGCTCCGTCCTAGCTCCCATCAAAGTGTCTAGCAGACATCTGCCTGCAAAGCATACACACTTCCGAGAGTTGAGCTTATGGACTGTCCCTCCCTCATCCTGCCTGCAGTTACACCACGCTCCTAACAGGCCTAGCCCCGATGCGTGCCTGAGTGTTGTGAGAGCTAAGTGGAAAGTCCCGGCCCACAAGACTAGTGCATCCAAGCTCAAACCAGCGATTTCCTAGTATTCCCTGTATGAACCACGTGCTACATCCTAAGTGCCATACGAGAGAAGCTAGCTGAACGCCTTGTCCAAAATCAACGTACTTTGGAGAGTTGAGCTAACCCTCAGTCCCTCACAGTTGCACAGTGCCTGCAGAAAGTTTCCAACATCTGCACCACAGCCGTTTGTCAGAGTCTTGTGAGACGCAGGTGGAATAAGCAGACCTGGAAGGTGTCTCCAGCTGCAGTGGAGTTGTATTCTAGGTACCTCCTGGCTTAGAACACTGTTACGTTCCCAGTGCCCGACGAACACAGCTAGTTGAAAGCTGGCTTTTAGGCGAGCTTACTTGTGCGAGCTGAGATGAGGGCAGGACCCACCCGCATCCTGACTGCCCATAGATGTAGGTCCCAGCATCCTTATTTTAGGTGCCGAAGAGGTTGTGTGAAAAGCTTGTGGAAGTGACAGGATTCTCCTCAAGTGTATCTGATCTCAATACAGACATTGCAAACGTCCTTGTTCAATGAGAGTGTAGCTCGGTCCTAGCTCCCATCAAAGTGTCTAGCAGACATCTCCCTGCAAAGCATACACACTTCCGAGAGTTGAGCTTATGGACTGTCCCACCCACATCCTGCCTGGAGATACACCGCGATCCTAACAGGCCTAGCCCCGATGCGTGCCTGAAGTGTTGTGAAAGCTAAGTGGAAAGTCCCGGCCCACAAGACTAGGCATCCAAGCTCAATCCAGCGATTTTCTAGTATTCCCTGCATGAGCCAGGTGCTACATCCTAAGTGCCATACGAGAGAAGCTAGCTGAACGCCTTGTCCAAAAGCAACTTACCTCGGAGTGTTGAGCTAACCCTCATTCCCTCGCAGTTGCACACTGCCTGCAGAAAGATTTTCCAACATCTGCATCTGAGCCGTTTGTCAGAGTCTTGTGAGACGCAGGTGGAATAAGCAGACCTGGAAGGTGTCTCCAGCTGCAGTGGAGTTGTATTCTAGGTACCTCCTGGCTTAGAACACTGTTACGTTCTCAGTGCCCGAGGAACGCAGCTAGTTGAAAGCTGGATTTTAGGCGAGCTTACTTGTGCGAGGTGAGATCAGGGCAGGACCCGCCCCCATCCTGACTGCCCGTAGATGTAGGTCCCAGCATCCTTATTTTAGGTCCCGAAGAGGTTGTGTGAAAATCTTGTGGAAGTGACAGGATTCTCCTCAAGTGTATCTGATCTCAATACAGACATTGCAAACGTCCTTGTTCAATGAGAGTGTAGCTCGGTCCTAGCTCCCATCAAAGTGTCTAGCAGACATCTGCCTGCAAAGCATACACACTTCCGAGAGTTGAGCTTATGGACTGTCCCTCCCTCATCCTGCCTGCAGTTACACCACGCTCCTAACAGGCCTAGCCCCGATGCGTGCCTGAGTGTTGTGAGAGGTAAGTGGAAATTCACGGCCCACAAGACTAGTGCATCCAAGCTCAAACCAGCGATTTCCTAGTATTCCCTGTATGAACCACGTGCTACATCCTAAGTGCCATACGAGAGAAGCTAGCTGAACGCCTTGTCCAAAAGCAACTTACTTCGGAGAGTTGAGCTAACCCTCATTCCCTCGCAGTTGCACACTGCCTGCAGAAAGATTTTCCAACATCTGCATCACAGCCATTTGTCAGAGTCTTGTGAGACGCAGGTGGAATAAGCAGAGCTGGAGGGTGTCTCCAGCTGCAGTGGAGGGGTATTCTGGGTACCTCCTGGCTTAGAGTACTGCGACGTTCTCAGTGCCCTAAGAACGCAGCTAGTTGAAAGCTTGCTTGGAGGCATGCTTCGTTCTGCGAGCTGATGTCAGGGCAGGACCCACCCGCATCCTGACTGCCCGTAGACATAGGACCTAGCATCCTTATGTTTGGTGCTGGAAGAGGTTTTGTGCATAGCATGTGGAAGTGACAGGATTCTCCTCAAGTGTATCTGATCTCAATACAGACATTGCAAACGTCCTTGTTCAATGGGAGTGTAGCTCCGTCCTAGCTCCCATCAAAGTGTCTAGCAGACATCTGCATGGAAAGCATACACACTTCCGAGAGTTGAGCTTATGGACTGTCCCTCCCTCATCCTGCCTGCAGTTACACCACGCTCCTAACAGGCCTAGCCCCGATGCGTGCCTGAGTGTTGTGAGAGCTAAGTGGAAAGTCCCGGCCCACAAGTCTAGTGCATCCAAGCTCAATCCACCGATTTCCTAGTATTCCCTGTATGAACCAGGTGCTACATCCTAAGTGCGATACGAGAGAAGCTAGCTGAACGCCTAGTCCAAAAGCAACATACTTCGGAGAGTTGAGCTAACACTCAGTCCCTCGCAGTTGCACACTACCTGCAGAAAGATTTTCCAACATCTGCATCTGAGCCGTTTGTCAGAGGCTTGTGAGACGCAAGTGGAATAAGCAGACCTGGAGGGTGTCTCCAGCTGCAGTGGAGTTGTATTCTAGGTACCTCCTGGCTTAGAACACTGTTACGTTCTCAGTGCCCGAGGAACGCAGCAAGTTGAAAGCTGGCTTTTAGGCGAGCTTACTTGTGCGAGCTGAGATCAGGGCAGGAACCGCCCCCATCCTGACTGCCCGTAGATGTAGGTCCCAGCATCCTTATTTTAGGTCCCGAAGAGGTTGTGTGAAAATCTTGTGGAAGTGACAGGATTCTCCTCAAGTGTATCTGATCTCAATACAGACATTGCAAACGTCCTTGTTCAATGAGAGTGTAGCTCGGTCCTAGCTCCCATCAAAGTGTCTAGCAGACATCTGCCTGCAAACCATACAGACGTCTCAGAGTTGAGCTTATGGACTGTCCCTCTCACATCCTGCCTGCAGGTACACCGCGCACCTAACAGGCCTAGCTCCGATGCGTGCCTGAAGTGTTGTGAGAGATAAGTGGAAATTCCCGGCCCACAAGACTAGTGCATCCAAGCTCAACAAGCGTTTTCCTAGTATTCCCTGTATGAACCAGTTGCTACATCCTAACCGCCATTCGAGAGAAGCTAGCTGAACGCCTTGTCCAAAATCAACTTTGTTCCGAGAGTGGAGATCACCCTCAGTCCCTCACAGTTGCACACTGCCTGCAGAAAGAGTTTCCATTATCTGACCCAGAGCCGTTTGTCAGAGGCTTGTGAGACGCAAGTGGAATAAGCAGACCTGGAGGGTGTCTCCAGCTGCCTTGGAGTTGTATTCTGGGTACCTCCTGGCTTAGAACACTGTTACGTTCTCAGTGCCCGAGGAACGCAGCTACTTGAAAGCTGGCTTGTAGGCGAGCTTCCTTCTGCGAGCTGAGAAAAGGGCAGGACCCTCCCGCATCATGACTGCCCGTGGACGTAGTTCCCAGCATCCTTATGTTAGGTGCCGAAGAGGTTGTGTGAAAAGCTTGTGGAAGTGACAGGATTCTCCTCAAGTGTATCTGATCTCAATACAGACATTGCAAACGTCCTTGTTCAATGAGAGTGTAGCTCGGTCCTAGCTCCCATCAAAGTGTCTAGCAGACATCTGCCTGCAAAGCATACACACTTCCGAGAGTTGAGCTTATGGACTGTCCCTCCCACATCCTGCCTGGAGATACACCGCGTTCCTAACAGGCCTAGCCCTGATGCGTGCCTGAAGTGTTGTGAAAGCTAAGTGGAAAGTCCCGGCCCACAAGACTAGGCATCCAAGCTCAATCCATCGATTTTCTAGTGTTCCCTGCATGAGCCAGGTGCTACATCCTAAGTGCCATACGAGAGAAGCTAGCTGAACGCCTTGTCCAAAAGCAACTTACTTCGGAGAGTTGAGCTAACCCTCAGTCCCTCGCAGTTGCACACTGCCTGCAGAAAGATTTTCCAACATCTGCATCACAGCCGTTTGTCAGAGTCTTGTGAGACGCAGGTGGAATAAGCATACCTGGAGGGTGTCTCCAGCTGCAGTGGAGGGGTATTCTGGGTACCTCCTGGCTTAGAGTACTGCGACGTTCTCAGTGCCCTAAGAACGCAGCTAGTTGAAAGCTTGCTTGGAGGCATGCTTCGTTCTGCGAGCTGATGTCAGGGCAGGACCCACCCGCATCCTGACTGCCCGTAGACATAGGACCTAGCATCCTTATGTTTGGTGCTGGAAGAGGTTTTGTGCATAGCATGTGGAAGTGACAGGATTCTCCTCAAGTGTATCTGATCTCAATACAGACATTGCAAACGTCCTTGTTCAATGGGAGTGTAGCTCCGTCCTAGCTCCCATCAAAGTGTCTAGCAGACATCTGCCTGCAAAGCATACACACTTCCGAGAGTTGAGCTTATGGACTGTCCCTCCCTCATCCTGCCTGCAGTTACACCACGCTCCTAACAGGCCTAGCCCCGATGCGTGCCTGAGTGTTGTGAGAGGTAAGTGGAAATTCACGGCCCACAAGACTAGTGCATCCAAGCTCAAACCAGCGATTTCCTAGTATTCCCTGTATGAACCACGTGCTACATCCTAAGTGCCATACGAGAGAAGCTAGCTGAACGCCTTGTCCAAAATCAACGTACTTTGGAGAGTTGAGCTAACCCTCAGTCCCTCACAGTTGCACAGTGCCTGCAGAAAGTTTCCAACATCTGCACCACAGCCGTTTGTCAGAGTCTTGTGAGACGCAGGTGGAATAAGCAGACCTGGAAGGTGTCTCCAGCTGCAGTGGAGTTGTATTCTAGGTACCTCCTGGCTTAGAACACTGTTACGTTCCCAGTGCCCGACGAACACAGCTAGTTGAAAGCTGGCTTTTAGGCGAGCTTACTTGTGCGAGCTGAGATGAGGGCAGGACCCACCCGCATCCTGACTGCCCATAGATGTAGGTCCCAGCATCCTTATTTTAGGTGCCGAAGAGGTTGTGTGAAAAGCTTGTGGAAGTGACAGGATTCTCCTCAAGTGTATCTGATCTCAATACAGACATTGCAAACGTCCTTGTTCAATGAGAGTGTAGCTCGGTCCTAGCTCCCATCAAAGTGTCTAGCAGACATCTCCCTGCAAAGCATACACACTTCCGAGAGTTGAGCTTATGGACTGTCCCACCCACATCCTGCCTGGAGATACACCGCGATCCTAACAGGCCTAGCCCCGATGCGTGCCTGAAGTGTTGTGAAAGCTAAGTGGAAAGTCCCGGCCCACAAGACTAGGCATCCAAGCTCAATCCAGCGATTTTCTAGTATTCCCTGCATGAGCCAGGTGCTACATCCTAAGTGCCATACGAGAGAAGCTAGCTGAACGCCTTGTCCAAAAGCAACTTACCTCGGAGTGTTGAGCTAACCCTCATTCCCTCGCAGTTGCACACTGCCTGCAGAAAGATTTTCCAACATCTGCATCTGAGCCGTTTGTCAGAGTCTTGTGAGACGCAGGTGGAATAAGCAGACCTGGAAGGTGTCTCCAGCTGCAGTGGAGTTGTATTCTAGGTACCTCCTGGCTTAGAACACTGTTAAGTTCTCAGTGCCCGAGGAACGCAGCTAGTTGAAAGCTGGATTTTAGGCGAGCTTACTTGTGCGAGGTGAGATCAGGGCAGGACCCGCCCCCATCCTGACTGCCCGTAGATGTAGGTCCCAGCATCCTTATTTTAGGTCCCGAAGAGGTTGTGTGAAAATCTTGTGGAAGTGACAGGATTCTCCTCAAGTGTATCTGATCTCAATACAGACATTGCAAACGTCCTTGTTCAATGAGAGTGTAGCTCTGTCCTAGCTCCCATCAAAGTGTCTAGCAGACATCTGCCTGCAAAGCATACACACTTCCGAGAGTTGAGCTTATGGACTGTCCCTCCCTCATCCTGCCTGCAGTTACACCACGCTCCTAACAGGCCTAGCCCCGATGCGTGCCTGAGTGTTGTGAGAGGTAAGTGGAAATTCACGGCCCACAAGACTAGTGCATCCAAGCTCAAACCAGCGATTTCCTAGTATTCCCTGTATGAACCACGTGCTACATCCTAAGTGCCATACGAGAGAAGCTAGCTGAACGCCTTGTCCAAAATCAACGTACTTTGGAGAGTTGAGCTAACCCTCAGTCCCTCACAGTTGCACAGTGCCTGCAGAAAGTTTCCAACATCTGCACCACAGCCGTTTGTCAGAGTCTTGTGAGACGCAGGTGGAATAAGCAGACCTGGAAGGTGTCTCCAGCTGCAGTGGAGTTGTATTCTAGGTACCTCCTGGCTTAGAACACTGTTACGTTCCCAGTGCCCGACGAACACAGCTAGTTGAAAGCTGGCTTTTAGGCGAGCTTACTTGTGCGAGCTGAGATGAGGGCAGGACCCACCCGCATCCTGACTGCCCATAGATGTAGGTCCCAGCATCCTTATTTTAGGTGCCGAAGAGGTTGTGTGAAAAGCTTGTGGAAGTGACAGGATTCTCCTCAAGTGTATCTGATCTCAATACAGACATTGCAAACGTCCTTGTTCAATGAGAGTGTAGCTCGGTCCTAGCTCCCATCAAAGTGTCTAGCAGACATCTCCCTGCAAAGCATACACACTTCCGAGAGTTGAGCTTATGGACTGTCCCACCCACATCCTGCCTGGAGATACACCGCGATCCTAACAGGCCTAGCCCCGATGCGTGCCTGAAGTGTTGTGAAAGCTAAGTGGAAAGTCCCGGCCCACAAGACTAGGCATCCAAGCTCAATCCAGCGATTTTCTAGTATTCCCTGCATGAGCCAGGTGCTACATCCTAAGTGCCATACGAGAGAAGCTAGCTGAACGCCTTGTCCAAAAGCAACTTACCTCGGAGTGTTGAGCTAACCCTCAGTCCCTCGCAGTTGCACACTGCCTGCAGAAAGATTTTCCAACATCTGCATCTGAGCCGTTTGTCAGAGTCTTGTGAGACGCAGGTGGAATAAGCAGACCTGGAAGGTGTCTCCAGCTGCAGTGGAGTTGTATTCTAGGTACCTCCTGGCTTAGAACACTGTTACGTTCTCAGTGCCCGAGGAACGCAGCTAGTTGAAAGCTGGATTTTAGGCGAGCTTACTTGTGCGAGGTGAGATCAGGGCAGGACCCGCCCCCATCCTGACTGCCCGTAGATGTAGGTCCCAGCATCCTTATTTTAGGTCCCGAAGAGGTTGTGTGAAAATCTTGTGGAAGTGACAGGATTCTCCTCAAGTGTATCTGATCTCAATACAGACATTGCAAACGTCCTTGTTCAATGAGAGTGTAGCTCGGTCCTAGCTCCCATCAAAGTGTCTAGCAGACATCTGCCTGCAAAGCATACACACTTCCGAGAGTTGAGCTTATGAACTGTCCCTCCCTCATCCTGCCTGCAGTTACACCACGCTCCTAACAGGCCTAGCCCCGATGCGTGCCTGAAGTGTTGTCAGAGCTAAGTGGAAATTCCCGGCCCACAAGACTAGTGCATCCAAGCTCAATGCAGCGATTTCCAGGTATTCCCTGCATGAGCCAGGTGCTACATCCTAAGTGCCATACGAGAGAAGCTAGCTGAACGCCTTGTCCAAAAGCAACTTACTTCGGAGAGTTGAGCTAACCCTCAGTCCCTCGCAGTTGCACACTGCCTGCAGAAAGATTTTCCAACATCTGCATCACAGCCGTTTGTCAGAGTCTTGTGAGACGCAGGTGGAATAAGCAGACCTGGAAGGTGTCTCCAGCTGCAGTGGAGGGGTATTCTGGGTACCTCCTGGCTTAGAGTACTGCGACGTTCTCAGTGCCCTAAGAACGCAGCTAGTTGAAAGCTTGCTTGTAGGCATGCTTCGTTCTGCGAGCTGATGTCAGGGCAGGACCCACCCGCATCCTGACTGCCCGTAGACATAGGACCTAGCATCCTTATGTTTGGTGCTGGAAGAGGTTTTGTGCATAGCATGTGGAAGTGACAGGATTCTCCTCAAGTGTATCTGATCTCAATACAGACATTGCAAACGTCCTTGTTCAATGGGAGTGTAGCTCCGTCCTAGCTCCCATCAAAGTGTCTAGCAGACATCTGCATGGAAAGCATACACACTTCCGAGAGTTGAGCTTATGGACTGTCCCTCCCTCATCCTGCCTGCAGTTACACCACGCTCCTAACAGGCCTAGCCCCGATGCGTGCCTGAGTGTTGTGAGAGCTAAGTGGAAAGTCCCGGCCCACAAGTCTAGTGCATCCAAGCTCAATCCAGCGATTTCCTAGTATTCCCTGTATGAACCAGGTGCTACATCCTAAGTGCCATACGAGAGAAGCTAGCTGAACGCCTAGTCCAAAAGCAACATACTTCGGAGAGTTGAGCTAACACTCAGTCCCTCGCAGTTGCACACTACCTGCAGAAAGATTTTCCAACATCTGCATCTGAGCCGTTTGTCAGAGGCTTGTGAGACGCAAGTGGAATAAGCAGACCTGGAGGGTGTCTCCAGCTGCAGTGGAGTTGTATTCTAGGTACCTCCTGGCTTAGAACACTGTTACGTTCTCAGTGCCCGAGGAACGCAGCTAGTTGAAAGCTGGCATTTAGGCGAGCTTACTTGTGCGAGCTGAGATCAGGGCAGGAACCGCCCCCATCCTGACTGCCCGTAGATGTAGGTCCCAGCATCCTTATTTTAGGTCCCGAAGAGGTTGTGTGAAAATCTTGTGGAAGTGACAGGATTCTCCTCAAGTGTATCTGATCTCAATAAAGACATTGCAAACGTCCTTGTTCAATGAGAGTGTAGCTCGGTCCTAGCTCCCATCAAAGTGTCTAGCAGACATCTGCCTGCAAACCATACAGACGTCTCAGAGTTGAGCTTATGGACTGTCCCTCTCACATCCTGCCTGCAGGTACACCGCGCACCTAACAGGCCTAGCTCCGATGCGTGCCTGAAGTGTTGTGAGAGATAAGTGGAAATTCCCGGCCCACAAGACTAGTGCATCCAAGCTCAACAAGCGTTTTCCTAGTATTCCCTGTATGAACCAGTTGCTACATCCTAACCGCCATTCGAGAGAAGCTAGCTGAACGCCTTGTCCAAAATCAACTTTGTTCCGAGAGTGGAGATCACCCTCAGTCCCTCACAGTTGCACACTGCCTGCAGAAAGAGTTTCCATTATCTGACCCAGAGCCGTTTGTCAGAGGCTTGTGAGACGCAAGTGGAATAAGCAGACCAGGAGGGTGTCTCCAGCTGCCTTGGAGTTGTATTCTGGGTACCTCCTGGCTTAGAACACTGTTACGTTCTCAGTGCCCGAGGAACGCAGCTACTTGAAAGCTGGCTTGTAGGCGAGCTTCCTTCTGCGAGCTGAGATAAGGGCAGGACCCTCCCGCATCATGACTGCCCGTGGACTTAGTTCCCAGCATCCTTATGTTAGGTGCCGAAGAGGTTGTGTGAAAAGCTTGTGGAAGTGACAGGATTCTCCTCAAGTGTATCTGATCTCAATACAGACATTGCAAACGTCCTTGTTCAATGAGAGTGTAGCTCGGTCCTAGCTCCCATCAAAGTGTCTAGCAGACATCTGCCTGCAAAGCATACACACTTCCGAGAGTTGAGCTTATGGACTGTCCCTCCCACATCCTGCCTGGAGATACACCGCGTTCCTAACAGGCCTAGCCCTGATGCGTGCCTGAAGTGTTGTGAAAGCTAAGTGGAAAGTCCCGGCCCACAAGACTAGGCATCCAAGCTCAATCCATCGATTTTCTAGTGTTCCCTGCATGAGCCAGGTGCTACATCCTAAGTGCCATACGAGAGAAGCTAGCTGAACGCCTTGTCCAAAAGCAACTTACTTCGGAGAGTTGAGCTAACCCTCAGTCCCTCGCAGTTGCACACTGCCTGCAGAAAGATTTTCCAACATCTGCATCACAGCCGTTTGTCAGAGTCTTGTGAGACGCAGGTGGAATAAGCATACCTGGAGGGTGTCTCCAGCTGCAGTGGAGGGGTATTCTGGGTACCTCCTGGCTTAGAGTACTGCGACGTTCTCAGTGCCCTAAGAACGCAGCTAGTTGAAAGCTTGCTTGGAGGCATGCTTCGTTCTGCGAGCTGATGTCAGGGCAGGACCCACCCGCATCCTGACTGCCCGTAGACATAGGACCTAGCATCCTTATGTTTGGTGCTGGAAGACGTTTTGTGCATAGCATGTGGAAGTGACAGGATTCTCCTCAAGTGTATCTGATCTCAATACAGACATTGCAAACGTCCTTGTTCAATGGGAGTGTAGCTCCGTCCTAGCTCCCATCAAAGTGTCTAGCAGACATCTGCCTGCAAAGCATACACACTTCCGAGAGTTGAGCTTATGGACTGTCCCTCCCTCATCCTGCCTGCAGTTACACCACGCTCCTAACAGGCCTAGCCCCGATGCGTGCCTGAGTGTTGTGAGAGCTAAGTGGAAAGTCCCGGCCCACAAGACTAGTGCATCCAAGCTCAAACCAGCGATTTCCTAGTATTCCCTGTATGAACCACGTGCTACATCCTAAGTGCCATACGAGAGAAGCTAGCTGAACGCCTTGTCCAAAATCAACGTACTTTGGAGAGTTGAGCTAACCCTCAGTCCCTCACAGTTGCACAGTGCCTGCAGAAAGTTTCCAACATCTGCACCACAGCCGTTTGTCAGAGTCTTGTGAGACGCAGGTGGAATAAGCAGACCTGGAAGGTGTCTCCAGCTGCAGTGGAGTTGTATTCTAGGTACCTCCTGGCTTAGAACACTGTTACGTTCCCAGTGCCCGACGAACACAGCTAGTTGAAAGCTGGCTTTTAGGCGAGCTTACTTGTGCGAGCTGAGATGAGGGCAGGACCCACCCGCATCCTGACTGCCCATAGATGTAGGTCCCAGCATCCTTATTTTAGGTGCCGAAGAGGTTGTGTGAAAAGCTTGTGGAAGTGACAGGATTCTCCTCAAGTGTATCTGATCTCAATACAGACATTGCAAACGTCCTTGTTCAATGAGAGTGTAGCTCGGTCCTAGCTCCCATCAAAGTGTCTAGCAGACATCTCCCTGCAAAGCATACACACTTCCGAGAGTTGAGCTTATGGACTGTCCCACCCACATCCTGCCTGGAGATACACCGCGATCCTAACAGGCCTAGCCCCGATGCGTGCCTGAAGTGTTGTGAAAGCTAAGTGGAAAGTCCCGGCCCACAAGACTAGGCATCCAAGCTCAATCCAGCGATTTTCTAGTATTCCCTGCATGAGCCAGGTGCTACATCCTAAGTGCCATACGAGAGAAGCTAGCTGAACGCCTTGTCCAAAAGCAACTTACCTCGGAGTGTTGAGCTAACCCTCAGTCCCTCGCAGTTGCACACTGCCTGCAGAAAGATTTTCCAACATCTGCATCTGAGCCGTTTGTCAGAGTCTTGTGAGACGCAGGTGGAATAAGCAGACCTGGAAGGTGTCTCCAGCTGCAGTGGAGTTGTATTCTAGGTACCTCCTGGCTTAGAACACTGTTACGTTCTCAGTGCCCGAGGAACGCAGCTAGTTGAAAGCTGGATTTTAGGCGAGCTTACTTGTGCGAGGTGAGATCAGGGCAGGACCCGCCCCCATCCTGACTGCCCGTAGATGTAGGTCCCAGCATCCTTATTTTAGGTCCCGAAGAGGTTGTGTGAAAATCTTGTGGAAGTGACAGGATTCTCCTCAAGTGTATCTGATCTCAATACAGACATTGCAAACGTCCTTGTTCAATGAGAGTGTAGCTCGGTCCTAGCTCCCATCAAAGTGTCTAGCAGACATCTACAAACCATACAGACGTCTCAGAGTTGAACTTATGGACTGTCCCTCTCACATCCTGCCTGCAGGAACACCACGCTCCTAACAGGCCTAGCCCCGATGCGTGCCTGAAGTGTTGTCAGAGCTAAGTGGAAATTCCCGGCCCACAAGACTAGTGCATCCAAGCTCAATGCAGCGATTTCCAGGTATTCCCTGCATGAGCCAGGTGCTACATCCTAAGTGCCATACGAGAGAAGCTAGCTGAACGCCTAGTCCAAAAGCAACATACTTCGGAGAGTTGAGCTAACCCTCAGTCCCTCGCAGTTGCACACTGCCTGCAGAAAGATTTTCCAACATCTGCATCACAGCCGTTTGTCAGAGTCTTGTGAGACGCAGGTGGAATAAGCATACCTGGAGGGTGTCTCCAGCTGCAGTGGAGGGGTATTCTGGGTACCTCCTGGCTTAGAGTACTGCGACGTTCTCAGTGCCCTAAGAACGCAGCTAGTTGAAAGCTTGCTTGGAGGCATGCTTCGTTCTGCGAGCTGATGTCAGGGCAGGACCCACCCGCATCCTGACTGCCCGTAGACATAGGACCTAGCATCCTTATGTTTGGTGCTGGAAGAGGTTTTGTGCATAGCATGTGGAAGTGACAGGATTCTCCTCAAGTGTATCTGATCTCAATACAGACATTGCAAACGTCCTTGTTCAATGGGAGTGTAGCTCCGTCCTAGCTCCCATCAAAGTGTCTAGCAGACATCTGCATGGAAAGCATACACACTTCCGAGAGTTGAGCTTATGGACTGTCCCTCCCTCATCCTGCCTGCAGTTACACCACGCTCCTAACAGGCCTAGCCCCGATGCGTGCCTGAGTGTTGTGAGAGCTAAGTGGAAAGTCCCGGCCCACAAGTCTAGTGCATCCAAGCTCAATCCACCGATTTCCTAGTATTCCCTGTATGAACCAGGTGCTACATCCTAAGTGCCATACGAGAGAAGCTAGCTGAACGCCTAGTCCAAAAGCAACATACTTCGGAGAGTTGAGCTAACACTCAGTCCCTCGCAGTTGCACACTACCTGCAGAAAGATTTTCCAACATCTGCATCTGAGCCGTTTGTCAGAGGCTTGTGAGACGCAAGTGGAATAAGCAGACCTGGAGGGTGTCTCCAGCTGCAGTGGAGTTGTATTCTAGGTACCTCCTGGCTTAGAACACTGTTACGTTCTCAGTGCCCGAGGAACGCAGCTAGTTGAAAGCTGGCTTTTAGGCGAGCTTACTTGTGCGAGCTGAGATCAGGGCAGGAACCGCCCCCATCCTGACTGCCCGTAGATGTAGGTCCCAGCATCCTTATTTTAGGTCCCGAAGAGGTTGTGTGAAAATCTTGTGGAAGTGACAGGATTCTCCTCAAGTGTATCTGATCTCAATAAAGACATTGCAAACGTCCTTGTTCAATGAGAGTGTAGCTCGGTCCTAGCTCCCATCAAAGTGTCTAGCAGACATCTGCCTGCAAACCATACAGACGTCTCAGAGTTGAGCTTATGGACTGTCCCTCTCACATCCTGCCTGCAGGTACACCGCGCACCTAACAGGCCTAGCTCCGATGCGTGCCTGAAGTGTTGTGAGAGATAAGTGGAAATTCCCGGCCCACAAGACTAGTGCATCCAAGCTCAACAAGCGTTTTCCTAGTATTCCCTGTATGAACCAGTTGCTACATCCTAACCGCCATTCGAGAGAAGCTAGCTGAACGCCTTGTCCAAAATCAACTTTGTTCCGAGAGTGGAGATCACCCTCAGTCCCTCACAGTTGCACACTGCCTGCAGAAAGAGTTTCCATTATCTGACCCAGAGCCGTTTGTCAGAGGCTTGTGAGACGCAAGTGGAATAAGCAGACCAGGAGGGTGTCTCCAGCTGCCTTGGAGTTGTATTCTGGGTACCTCCTGGCTTAGAACACTGTTACGTTCTCAGTGCCCGAGGAACGCAGCTACTTGAAAGCTGGCTTGTAGGCGAGCTTCCTTCTGCGAGCTGAGATAAGGGCAGGACCCTCCCGCATCATGACTGCCCGTGGACTTAGTTCCCAGCATCCTTATGTTAGGTGCCGAAGAGGTTGTGTGAAAAGCTTGTGGAAGTGACAGGATTCTCCTCAAGTGTATCTGATCTCAATACAGACATTGCAAACGTCCTTGTTCAATGAGAGTGTAGCTCGGTCCTAGCTCCCATCAAAGTGTCTAGCAGACATCTGCCTGCAAAGCATACACACTTCCGAGAGTTGAGCTTATGGACTGTCCCTCCCACATCCTGCCTGGAGATACACCGCGTTCCTAACAGGCCTAGCCCTGATGCGTGCCTGAAGTGTTGTGAAAGCTAAGTGGAAAGTCCCGGCCCACAAGACTAGGCATCCAAGCTCAATCCATCGATTTTCTAGTGTTCCCTGCATGAGCCAGGTGCTACATCCTAAGTGCCATACGAGAGAAGCTAGCTGAACGCCTTGTCCAAAAGCAACTTACTTCGGAGAGTTGAGCTAACCCTCAGTCCCTCGCAGTTGCACACTGCCTGCAGAAAGATTTTCCAACATCTGCATCACAGCCGTTTGTCAGAGTCTTGTGAGACGCAGGTGGAATAAGCAGACCTGGAGGGTGTCTCCAGCTGCAGTGGAGGGGTATTCTGGGTACCTCCTGGCTTAGAGTACTGCGACGTTCTCAGTGCCCTAAGAACGCAGCTAGTTGAAAGCTTGCTTGGAGGCATGCTTCGTTCTGCGAGCTGATGTCAGGGCAGGACCCACCCGCATCCTGACTGCCCGTAGACATAGGACCTAGCATCCTTATGTTTGGTGCTGGAAGACGTTTTGTGCATAGCATGTGGAAGTGACAGGATTCTCCTCAAGTGTATCTGATCTCAATACAGACATTGCAAACGTCCTTGTTCAATGGGAGTGTAGCTCCGTCCTAGCTCCCATCAAAGTGTCTAGCAGACATCTGCCTGCAAAGCATACACACTTCCGAGAGTTGAGCTTATGGACTGTCCCTCCCTCATCCGGCCTGCAGTTACACCACGCTCCTAAGAGGCCTAGCCCCGATGCGAGCCTGAGTGTTGTGAGAGCTAAGTGGAAAGTCCCGGCCCACGAGACTGGTGCATCCAAGCTCAATCCAGCGATTTCCTAGTATTCCCTGTATGAACCAGGTGCTACATCCTAAGTGCCATACGAGAGAAGCTAGCTGAACGCCTTGTCCAAAAGCAACTTACTTCGGAGAGTTGAGCTAACCCTCAGTCCCTCGCAGTTGCACACTGCCTGCAGAAAGATTTTCCAACATCTGCATCACAGCCGTTTGTCAGAGTCTTGTGAGACGCAGGTGGAATAAGCATACCTGGAGGGTGTCTCCAGCTGCAGTGGAGGGGTATTCTGGGTACCTCCTGGCTTAGAGTACTGCGACGTTCTCAGTGCCCTAAGAACGCAGCTAGTTGAAAGCTTGCTTGGAGGCATGCTTCGTTCTGCGAGCTGATGTCAGGGCAGGACCCACCCGCATCCTGACTGCCCGTAGACATAGGACCTAGCATCCTTATGTTTGGTGCTGGAAGACGTTTTGTGCATAGCATGTGGAAGTGACAGGATTCTCCTCAAGTGTATCTGATCTCAATACAGACATTGCAAACGTCCTTGTTCAATGGGAGTGTAGCTCCGTCCTAGCTCCCATCAAAGTGTCTAGCAGACATCTGCCTGCAAAGCATACACACTTCCGAGAGTTGAGCTTATGGACTGTCCCTCCCTCATCCTGCCTGCAGTTACACCACGCTCCTAACAGGCCTAGCCCCGATGCGTGCCTGAGTGTTGTGAGAGCTAAGTGGAAAGTCCCGGCCCACAAGACTAGTGCATCCAAGCTCAAACCAGCGATTTCCTAGTATTCCCTGTATGAACCACGTGCTACATCCTAAGTGCCATACGAGAGAAGCTAGCTGAACGCCTTGTCCAAAATCAACGTACTTTGGAGAGTTGAGCTAACCCTCAGTCCCTCACAGTTGCACAGTGCCTGCAGAAAGTTTCCAACATCTGCACCACAGCCGTTTGTCAGAGTCTTGTGAGACGCAGGTGGAATAAGCAGACCTGGAAGGTGTCTCCAGCTGCAGTGGAGTTGTATTCTAGGTACCTCCTGGCTTAGAACACTGTTACGTTCCCAGTGCCCGACGAACACAGCTAGTTGAAAGCTGGCTTTTAGGCGAGCTTACTTGTGCGAGCTGAGATGAGGGCAGGACCCACCCGCATCCTGACTGCCCATAGATGTAGGTCCCAGCATCCTTATTTTAGGTCCCGAAGAGGTTGTGTGAAAATCTTGTGGAAGTGACAGGATTCTCCTCAAGTGTATCTGATCTCAATACAGACATTGCAAACGTCCTTGTTCAATGAGAGTGTAGCTCGGTCCTAGCTCCCATCAAAGTGTCTAGCAGACATCTGCCTGCAAAGCATACACACTTCCGAGAGTTGAGCTTATGGACTGTCCCACCCACATCCTGCCTGGAGATACACCGCGATCCTAACAGGCCTAGCCCCGATGCGTGCCTGAAGTGTTGTGAAAGCTAAGTGGAAAGTCCCGGCCCACAAGACTAGGCATCCAAGCTCAATCCAGCGATTTTCTAGTATTCCCTGCATGAGCCAGGTGCTACATCCTAAGTGCCATACGAGAGAAGCTAGCTGAACGCCTTGTCCAAAAGCAACTTACCTCGGAGTGTTGAGCTAACCCTCAGTCCCTCGCAGTTGCACACTGCCTGCAGAAAGATTTTCCAACATCTGCATCTGAGCCGTTTGTCAGAGTCTTGTGAGACGCAGGTGGAATAAGCAGACCTGGAAGGTGTCTCCAG
Organism: Vulpes vulpes; assembly: GCF_048418805.1. NCBI lineage: Eukaryota > Metazoa > Chordata > Mammalia > Carnivora > Canidae > Vulpes > Vulpes vulpes. The sequence goes on from NW_027325753.1 coordinate 76,731, forward strand.
CTGCAGTGGAGTTGTATTCTAGGTACCTCCTGGCTTAGAACACTGTTACGTTCTCAGTGCCCGAGGAACGCAGCTAGTTGAAAGCTGGATTTTAGGCGAGCTTACTTGTGCGAGGTGAGATCAGGGCAGGACCCGCCCCCATCCTGACTGCCCGTAGATGTAGGTCCCAGCATCCTTATTTTAGGTCCCGAAGAGGTTGTGTGAAAATCTTGTGGAAGTGACAGGATTCTCCTCAAGTGTATCTGATCTCAATACAGACATTGCAAACGTCCTTGTTCAATGAGAGTGTAGCTCGGTCCTAGCTCCCATCAAAGTGTCTAGCAGACATCTGCCTGCAAAGCATACACACTTCCGAGAGTTGAGCTTATGGACTGTCCCTCCCTCATCCTGCCTGCAGTTACACCACGCTCCTAACAGGCCTAGCCCCGATGCGTGCCTGAGTGTTGTGAGAGGTAAGTGGAAATTCACGGCCCACAAGACTAGTGCATCCAAGCTCAAACCAGCGATTTCCTAGTATTCCCTGTATGAACCACGTGCTACATCCTAAGTGCCATACGAGAGAAGCTAGCTGAACGCCTTGTCCAAAAGCAACTTACTTCGGAGAGTTGAGCTAACCCTCATTCCCTCGCAGTTGCACACTGCCTGCAGAAAGATTTTCCAACATCTGCATCACAGCCATTTGTCAGAGTCTTGTGAGACGCAGGTGGAATAAGCAGAGCTGGAGGGTGTCTCCAGCTGCAGTGGAGGGGTATTCTGGGTACCTCCTGGCTTAGAGTACTGCGACGTTCTCAGTGCCCTAAGAACGCAGCTAGTTGAAAGCTTGCTTGGAGGCATGCTTCGTTCTGCGAGCTGATGTCAGGGCAGGACCCACCCGCATCCTGACTGCCCATAGACATAGGACCTAGCATCCTTATGTTTGGTGCTGGAAGAGGTTTTGTGCATAGCATGTGGAAGTGACAGGATTCTCCTCAAGTGTATCTGATCTCAATACAGACATTGCAAACGTCCTTGTTCAATGGGAGTGTAGCTCCGTCCTAGCTCCCATCAAAGTGTCTAGCAGACATCTGCATGGAAAGCATACACACTTCCGAGAGTTGAGCTTATGGACTGTCCCTCCCTCATCCTGCCTGCAGTTACACCACGCTCCTAACAGGCCTAGCCCCGATGCGTGCCTGAGTGTTGTGAGAGCTAAGTGGAAAGTCCCGGCCCACAAGTCTAGTGCATCCAAGCTCAATCCACCGATTTCCTAGTATTCCCTGTATGAACCAGGTGCTACATCCTAAGTGCGATACGAGAGAAGCTAGCTGAACGCCTAGTCCAAAAGCAACATACTTCGGAGAGTTGAGCTAACACTCAGTCCCTCGCAGTTGCACACTACCTGCAGAAAGATTTTCCAACATCTGCATCTGAGCCGTTTGTCAGAGGCTTGTGAGACGCAAGTGGAATAAGCAGACCTGGAGGGTGTCTCCAGCTGCAGTGGAGTTGTATTCTAGGTACCTCCTGGCTTAGAACACTGTTACGTTCTCAGTGCCCGAGGAACGCAGCAAGTTGAAAGCTGGCTTTTAGGCGAGCTTACTTGTGCGAGCTGAGATCAGGGCAGGAACCGCCCCCATCCTGACTGCCCGTAGATGTAGGTCCCAGCATCCTTATTTTAGGTCCCGAAGAGGTTGTGTGAAAATCTTGTGGAAGTGACAGGATTCTCCTCAAGTGTATCTGATCTCAATACAGACATTGCAAACGTCCTTGTTCAATGAGAGTGTAGCTCGGTCCTAGCTCCCATCAAAGTGTCTAGCAGACATCTGCCTGCAAACCATACAGACGTCTCAGAGTTGAGCTTATGGACTGTCCCTCTCACATCCTGCCTGCAGGTACACCGCGCACCTAACAGGCCTAGCTCCGATGCGTGCCTGAAGTGTTGTGAGAGATAAGTGGAAATTCCCGGCCCACAAGACTAGTGCATCCAAGCTCAACAAGCGTTTTCCTAGTATTCCCTGTATGAACCAGTTGCTACATCCTAACCGCCATTCGAGAGAAGCTAGCTGAACGCCTTGTCCAAAATCAACTTTGTTCCGAGAGTGGAGATCACCCTCAGTCCCTCACAGTTGCACACTGCCTGCAGAAAGAGTTTCCATTATCTGACCCAGAGCCGTTTGTCAGAGGCTTGTGAGACGCAAGTGGAATAAGCAGACCTGGAGGGTGTCTCCAGCTGCCTTGGAGTTGTATTCTGGGTACCTCCTGGCTTAGAACACTGTTACGTTCTCAGTGCCCGAGGAACGCAGCTACTTGAAAGCTGGCTTGTAGGCGAGCTTCCTTCTGCGAGCTGAGATAAGGGCAGGACCCTCCCGCATCATGACTGCCCGTGGACGTAGTTCCCAGCATCCTTATGTTAGGTGCCGAAGAGGTTGTGTGAAAAGCTTGTGGAAGTGACAGGATTCTCCTCAAGTGTATCTGATCTCAATACAGACATTGCAAACGTCCTTGTTCAATGAGAGTGTAGCTCGGTCCTAGCTCCCATCAAAGTGTCTAGCAGACATCTGCCTGCAAAGCATACACACTTCCGAGAGTTGAGCTTATGGACTGTCCCTCCCACATCCTGCCTGGAGATACACCGCGTTCCTAACAGGCCTAGCCCTGATGCGTGCCTGAAGTGTTGTGAAAGCTAAGTGGAAAGTCCCGGCCCACAAGACTAGGCATCCAAGCTCAATCCATCGATTTTCTAGTGTTCCCTGCATGAGCCAGGTGCTACATCCTAAGTGCCATACGAGAGAAGCTAGCTGAACGCCTTGTCCAAAAGCAACTTACTTCGGAGAGTTGAGCTAACCCTCAGTCCCTCGCAGTTGCACACTGCCTGCAGAAAGATTTTCCAACATCTGCATCACAGCCGTTTGTCAGAGTCTTGTGAGACGCAGGTGGAATAAGCATACCTGGAGGGTGTCTCCAGCTGCAGTGGAGGGGTATTCTGGGTACCTCCTGGCTTAGAGTACTGCGACGTTCTCAGTGCCCTAAGAACGCAGCTAGTTGAAAGCTTGCTTGGAGGCATGCTTCGTTCTGCGAGCTGATGTCAGGGCAGGACCCACCCGCATCCTGACTGCCCGTAGACATAGGACCTAGCATCCTTATGTTTGGTGCTGGAAGAGGTTTTGTGCATAGCATGTGGAAGTGACAGGATTCTCCTCAAGTGTATCTGATCTCAATACAGACATTGCAAACGTCCTTGTTCAATGGGAGTGTAGCTCCGTCCTAGCTCCCATCAAAGTGTCTAGCAGACATCTGCCTGCAAAGCATACACACTTCCGAGAGTTGAGCTTATGGACTGTCCCTCCCTCATCCTGCCTGCAGTTACACCACGCTCCTAACAGGCCTAGCCCCGATGCGTGCCTGAGTGTTGTGAGAGGTAAGTGGTAATTCACGGCCCACAAGACTAGTGCATCCAAGCTCAAACCAGCGATTTCCTAGTATTCCCTGTATGAACCACGTGCTACATCCTAAGTGCCATACGAGAGAAGCTAGCTGAACGCCTTGTCCAAAATCAACGTACTTTGGAGAGTTGAGCTAACCCTCAGTCCCTCACAGTTGCACAGTGCCTGCAGAAAGTTTCCAACATCTGCACCACAGCCGTTTGTCAGAGTCTTGTGAGACGCAGGTGGAATAAGCAGACCTGGAAGGTGTCTCCAGCTGCAGTGGAGTTGTATTCTAGGTACCTCCTGGCTTAGAACACTGTTACGTTCCCAGTGCCCGACGAACACAGCTAGTTGAAAGCTGGCTTTTAGGCGAGCTTACTTGTGCGAGCTGAGATGAGGGCAGGACCCACCCGCATCCTGACTGCCCATAGATGTAGGTCCCAGCATCCTTATTTTAGGTGCCGAAGAGGTTGTGTGAAAAGCTTGTGGAAGTGACAGGATTCTCCTCAAGTGTATCTGATCTCAATACAGACATTGCAAACGTCCTTGTTCAATGAGAGTGTAGCTCGGTCCTAGCTCCCATCAAAGTGTCTAGCAGACATCTCCCTGCAAAGCATACACACTTCCGAGAGTTGAGCTTATGGACTGTCCCACCCACATCCTGCCTGGAGATACACCGCGATCCTAACAGGCCTAGCCCCGATGCGTGCCTGAAGTGTTGTGAAAGCTAAGTGGAAAGTCCCGGCCCACAAGACTAGGCATCCAAGCTCAATCCAGCGATTTTCTAGTATTCCCTGCATGAGCCAGGTGCTACATCCTAAGTGCCATACGAGAGAAGCTAGCTGAACGCCTTGTCCAAAAGCAACTTACCTCGGAGTGTTGAGCTAACCCTCAGTCCCTCGCAGTTGCACACTGCCTGCAGAAAGATTTTCCAACATCTGCATCTGAGCCGTTTGTCAGAGTCTTGTGAGACGCAGGTGGAATAAGCAGACCTGGAAGGTGTCTCCAGCTGCAGTGGAGTTGTATTCTAGGTACCTCCTGGCTTAGAACACTGTTACGTTCTCAGTGCCCGAGGAACGCAGCTAGTTGAAAGCTGGATTTTAGGCGAGCTTACTTGTGCGAGGTGAGATCAGGGCAGGACCCGCCCCCATCCTGACTGCCCGTAGATGTAGGTCCCAGCATCCTTATTTTAGGTCCCGAAGAGGTTGTGTGAAAATCTTGTGGAAGTGACAGGATTCTCCTCAAGTGTATCTGATCTCAATACAGACATTGCAAACGTCCTTGTTCAATGAGAGTGTAGCTCGGTCCTAGCTCCCATCAAAGTGTCTAGCAGACATCTGCCTGCAAAGCATACACACTTCCGAGAGTTGAGCTTATGGACTGTCCCTCCCTCATCCTGCCTGCAGTTACACCACGCTCCTAACAGGCCTAGCCCCGATGCGTGCCTGAGTGTTGTGAGAGGTAAGTGGAAATTCACGGCCCACAAGACTAGTGCATCCAAGCTCAAACCAGCGATTTCCTAGTATTCCCTGTATGAACCAGGTGCTACATCCTAAGTGCCATACGAGAGAAGCTAGCTGAACGCCTTGTCCAAAATCAACGTACTTTGGAGAGTTGAGCTAACCCTCAGTCCCTCACAGTTGCACAGTGCCTGCAGAAAGTTTCCAACATCTGCACCACAGCCGTTTGTCAGAGTCTTGTGAGACGCAGGTGGAATAAGCAGACCTGGAAGGTGTCTCCAGCTGCAGTGGAGTTGTATTCTAGGTACCTCCTGGCTTAGAACACTGTTACGTTCCCAGTGCCCGACGAACACAGCTAGTTGAAAGCTGGCTTTTAGGCGAGCTTACTTGTGCGAGCTGAGATGAGGGCAGGACCCACCCGCATCCTGACTGCCCATAGATGTAGGTCCCAGCATCCTTATTTTAGGTGCCGAAGAGGTTGTGTGAAAAGCTTGTGGAAGTGACAGGATTCTCCTCAAGTGTATCTGATCTCAATACAGACATTGCAAACGTCCTTGTTCAATGAGAGTGTAGCTCGGTCCTAGCTCCCATCAAAGTGTCTAGCAGACATCTCCCTGCAAAGCATACACACTTCCGAGAGTTGAGCTTATGGACTGTCCCACCCACATCCTGCCTGGAGATACACCGCGATCCTAACAGGCCTAGCCCCGATGCGTGCCTGAAGTGTTGTGAAAGCTAAGTGGAAAGTCCCGGCCCACAAGACTAGGCATCCAAGCTCAATCCAGCGATTTTCTAGTATTCCCTGCATGAGCCAGGTGCTACATCCTAAGTGCCATACGAGAGAAGCTAGCTGAACGCCTTGTCCAAAAGCAACTTACTTCGGAGTGTTGAGCTAACCCTCAGTCCCTCGCAGTTGCACACTGCCTGCAGAAAGATTTTCCAACATCTGCATCTGAGCCGTTTGTCAGAGTCTTGTGAGACGCAGGTGGAATAAGCAGACCTGGAAGGTGTCTCCAGCTGCAGTGGAGTTGTATTCTAGGTACCTCCTGGCTTAGAACACTGTTACGTTCTCAGTGCCCGAGGAACGCAGCTAGTTGAAAGCTGGATTTTAGGCGAGCTTACTTGTGCGAGGTGAGATCAGGGCAGGACCCGCCCCCATCCTGACTGCCCGTAGATGTAGGTCCCAGCATCCTTATTTTAGGTCCCGAAGAGGTTGTGTGAAAATCTTGTGGAAGTGACAGGATTCTCCTCAAGTGTATCTGATCTCAATACAGACATTGCAAACGTCCTTGTTCAATGAGAGTGTAGCTCGGTCCTAGCTCCCATCAAAGTGTCTAGCAGACATCTACAAACCATACAGACGTCTCAGAGTTGAACTTATGGACTGTCCCTCTCACATCCTGCCTGCAGGAACACCACGCTCCTAACAGGCCTAGCCCCGATGCGTGCCTGAAGTGTTGTCAGAGCTAAGTGGAAATTCCCGGCCCACAAGACTAGTGCATCCAAGCTCAATGCAGCGATTTCCAGGTATTCCCTGCATGAGCCAGGTGCTACATCCTAAGTGCCATACGAGAGAAGCTAGCTGAACGCCTAGTCCAAAAGCAACATACTTCGGAGAGTTGAGCTAACCCTCAGTCCCTCGCAGTTGCACACTGCCTGCAGAAAGATTTTCCAACATCTGCATCACAGCCGTTTGTCAGAGTCTTGTGAGACGCAGGTGGAATAAGCATACCTGGAGGGTGTCTCCAGCTGCAGTGGAGGGGTATTCTGGGTACCTCCTGGCTTAGAGTACTGCGACGTTCTCAGTGCCCTAAGAACGCAGCTAGTTGAAAGCTTGCTTGGAGGCATGCTTCGTTCTGCGAGCTGATGTCAGGGCAGGACCCACCCGCATCCTGACTGCCCGTAGACATAGGACCTAGCATCCTTATGTTTGGTGCTGGAAGACGTTTTGTGCATAGCATGTGGAAGTGACAGGATTCTCCTCAAGTGTATCTGATCTCAATACAGACATTGCAAACGTCCTTGTTCAATGGGAGTGTAGCTCCGTCCTAGCTCCCATCAAAGTGTCTAGCAGACATCTGCATGGAAAGCATACACACTTCCGAGAGTTGAGCTTATGGACTGTCCCTCCCTCATCCTGCCTGCAGTTACACCACGCTCCTAACAGGCCTAGCCCCGATGCGTGCCTGAGTGTTGTGAGAGCTAAGTGGAAAGTCCCGGCCCACAAGTCTAGTGCATCCAAGGTCAATCCACCGATTTCCTAGTATTCCCTGTATGAACCAGGTGCTACATCCTAAGTGCCATACGAGAGAAGCTAGCTGAACGCCTAGTCCAAAAGCAACATACTTCGGAGAGTTGAGCTAACACTCAGTCCCTCGCAGTTGCACACTACCTGCAGAAAGATTTTCCAACATCTGCATCTGAGCCGTTTGTCAGAGGCTTGTGAGACGCAAGTGGAATAAGCAGACCTGGAGGGTGTCTCCAGCTGCAGTGGAGTTGTATTCTAGGTACCTCCTGGCTTAGAACACTGTTACGTTCTCAGTGCCCGAGGAACGCAGCTAGTTGAAAGCTGGCTTTTAGGCGAGCTTACTTGTGCGAGCTGAGATCAGGGCAGGAACCGCCCCCATCCTGACTGCCCGTAGATGTAGGTCCCAGCATCCTTATTTTAGGTCCCGAAGAGGTTGTGTGAAAATCTTGTGGAAGTGACAGGATTCTCCTCAAGTGTATCTGATCTCAATAAAGACATTGCAAACGTCCTTGTTCAATGAGAGTGTAGCTCGGTCCTAGCTCCCATCAAAGTGTCTAGCAGACATCTGCCTGCAAACCATACAGACGTCTCAGAGTTGAGCTTATGGACTGTCCCTCTCACATCCTGCCTGCAGGTACACCGCGCACCTAACAGGCCTAGCTCCGATGCGTGCCTGAAGTGTTGTGAGAGATAAGTGGAAATTCCCGGCCCACAAGACTAGTGCATCCAAGCTCAACAAGCGTTTTCCTAGTATTCCCTGTATGAACCAGTTGCTACATCCTAACCGCCATTCGAGAGAAGCTAGCTGAACGCCTTGTCCAAAATCAACTTTGTTCCGAGAGTGGAGATCACCCACAGTCCCTCACAGTTGCACACTGCCTGCAGAAAGAGTTTCCATTATCTGACCCAGAGCCGTTTGTCAGAGGCTTGTGAGACGCCAGTGGAATAAGCAGACCAGGAGGGTGTCTCCAGCTGCCTTGGAGTTGTATTCTGGGTACCTCCTGGCTTAGAACACTGTTACGTTCTCAGTGCCCGAGGAACGCAGCTACTTGAAAGCTGGCTTGTAGGCGAGCTTCCTTCTGCGAGCTGAGATAAGGGCAGGACCCTCCCGCATCATGACTGCCCGTGGACTTAGTTCCCAGCATCCTTATGTTAGGTGCCGAAGAGGTTGTGTGAAAAGCTTGTGGAAGTGACAGGATTCTCCTCAAGTGTATCTGATCTCAATACAGACATTGCAAACGTCCTTGTTCAATGAGAGTGTAGCTCGGTCCTAGCTCCCATCAAAGTGTCTAGCAGACATCTGCCTGCAAAGCATACACACTTCCGAGAGTTGAGCTTATGGACTGTCCCTCCCACATCCTGCCTGGAGATACACCGCGTTCCTAACAGGCCTAGCCCTGATGCGTGCCTGAAGTGTTGTGAAAGCTAAGTGGAAAGTCCCGGCCCACAAGACTAGGCATCCAAGCTCAATCCATCGATTTTCTAGTGTTCCCTGCATGAGCCAGGTGCTACATCCTAAGTGCCATACGAGAGAAGCTAGCTGAACGCCTTGTCCAAAAGCAACTTACTTCGGAGAGTTGAGCTAACCCTCAGTCCCTCGCAGTTGCACACTGCCTGCAGAAAGATTTTCCAACATCTGCATCACAGCCGTTTGTCAGAGTCTTGTGAGACGCAGGTGGAATAAGCATACCTGGAGGGTGTCTCCAGCTGCAGTGGAGGGGTATTCTGGGTACCTCCTGGCTTAGAGTACTGCGACGTTCTCAGTGCCCTAAGAACGCAGCTAGTTGAAAGCTTGCTTGGAGGCATGCTTCGTTCTGCGAGCTGATGTCAGGGCAGGACCCACCCGCATCCTGACTGCCCGTAGACATAGGACCTAGCATCCTTATGTTTGGTGCTGGAAGAGGTTTTGTGCATAGCATGTGGAAGTGACAGGATTCTCCTCAAGTGTATCTGATCTCAATACAGACATTGCAAACGTCCTTGTTCAATGGGAGTGTAGCTCCGTCCTAGCTCCCATCAAAGTGTCTAGCAGACATCTGCCTGCAAAGCATACACACTTCCGAGAGTTGAGCTTATGGACTGTCCCTCCCTCATCCGGCCTGCAGTTACACCACGCTCCTAAGAGGCCTAGCCCCAATGCGAGCCTGAGTGTTGTGAGAGCTAAGTGGAAAGTCCCGGCCCACGAGACTGGTGCATCCAAGCTCAATCCAGCGATTTCCTAGTATTCCCTGTATGAACCAGGTGCTACATCCTAAGTGCCATACGAGAGAAGCTAGCTGAACGCCTTGTCCAAAAGCAACTTACTTCGGAGAGTTGAGCTAACCCTCAGTCCCTCGCAGTTGCACACTGCCTGCAGAAAGATTTTCCAACATCTGCATCACAGCCGTTTGTCAGAGTCTTGTGAGACGCAGGTGGAATAAGCATACCTGGAGGGTGTCTCCAGCTGCAGTGGAGGGGTATTCTGGGTACCTCCTGGCTTAGAGTACTGCGACGTTCTCAGTGCCCTAAGAACGCAGCTAGTTGAAAGCTTGCTTGGAGGCATGCTTTGTTCTGCGAGCTGATGTCAGGGCAGGACCCACCCGCATCCTGACTGCCCGTAGACATAGGACCTAGCATCCTTATGTTTGGTGCTGGAAGAGGTTTTGTGCATAGCATGTGGAAGTGACAGGATTCTCCTCAAGTGTATCTGATCTCAATACAGACATTGCAAACGTCCTTGTTCAATGGGAGTGTAGCTCCGTCCTAGCTCCCATCAAAGTGTCTAGCAGACATCTGCCTGCAAAGCATACACACTTCCGAGAGTTGAGCTTATGGACTGTCCCTCCCTCATCCTGCCTGCAGTTACACCACGCTCCTAACAGGCCTAGCCCCGATGCGTGCCTGAGTGTTGTGAGAGCTAAGTGGAAAGTCCCGGCCCACAAGACTAGTGCATCCAAGCTCAAACCAGCGATTTCCTAGTATTCCCTGTATGAACCACGTGCTACATCCTAAGTGCCATACGAGAGAAGCTAGCTGAACGCCTTGTCCAAAATCAACGTACTTTGGAGAGTTGAGCTAACCCTCAGTCCCTCACAGTTGCACAGTGCCTGCAGAAAGTTTCCAACATCTGCACCACAGCCGTTTGTCAGAGTCTTGTGAGACGCAGGTGGAATAAGCAGACCTGGAAGGTGTCTCCAGCTGCAGTGGAGTTGTATTCTAGGTACCTCCTGGCTTAGAACACTGTTACGTTCCCAGTGCCCGACGAACACAGCTAGTTGAAAGCTGGCTTTTAGGCGAGCTTACTTGTGCGAGCTGAGATGAGGGCAGGACCCACCCGCATCCTGACTGCCCATAGATGTAGGTCCCAGCATCCTTATTTTAGGTGCCGAAGAGGTTGTGTGAAAAGCTTGTGGAAGTGACAGGATTCTCCTCAAGTGTATCTGATCTCAATACAGACATTGCAAACGTCCTTGTTCAATGAGAGTGTAGCTCGGTCCTAGCTCCCATCAAAGTGTCTAGCAGACATCTCCCTGCAAAGCATACACACTTCCGAGAGTTGAGCTTATGGACTGTCCCACCCACATCCTGCCTGGAGATACACCGCGATCCTAACAGGCCTAGCCCCGATGCGTGCCTGAAGTGTTGTGAAAGCTAAGTGGAAAGTCCCGGCCCACAAGACTAGGCATCCAAGCTCAATCCAGCGATTTTCTAGTATTCCCTGCATGAGCCAGGTGCTACATCCTAAGTGCCATACGAGAGAAGCTAGCTGAACGCCTTGTCCAAAAGCAACTTACCTCGGAGTGTTGAGCTAACCCTCATTCCCTCGCAGTTGCACACTGCCTGCAGAAAGATTTTCCAACATCTGCATCTGAGCCGTTTGTCAGAGTCTTGTGAGACGCAGGTGGAATAAGCAGACCTGGAAGGTGTCTCCAGCTGCAGTGGAGTTGTATTCTAGGTACCTCCTGGCTTAGAACACTGTTACGTTCTCAGTGCCCGAGGAACGCAGCTAGTTGAAAGCTGGATTTTAGGCGAGCTTACTTGTGCGAGGTGAGATCAGGGCAGGACCCGCCCCCATCCTGACTGCCCGTAGATGTAGGTCCCAGCATCCTTATTTTAGGTCCCGAAGAGGTTGTGTGAAAATCTTGTGGAAGTGACAGGATTCTCCTCAAGTGTATCTGATCTCAATACAGACATTGCAAACGTCCTTGTTCAATGAGAGTGTAGCTCGGTCCTAGCTCCCATCAAAGTGTCTAGCAGACATCTACAAACCATACAGACGTCTCAGAGTTGAACTTATGGACTGTCCCTCTCACATCCTGCCTGCAGGAACACCACGCTCCTAACAGGCCTAGCCCCGATGCGTGCCTGAAGTGTTGTCAGAGCTAAGTGGAAATTCCCGGCCCACAAGACTAGTGCATCCAAGCTCAATGCAGCGATTTCCAAGTATTCCCTGCATGAGCCAGGTGCTACATCCTAAGTGCCATACGAGAGAAGCTAGCTGAACGCCTAGTCCAAAAGCAACATACTTCGGAGAGTTGAGCTAACCCTCAGTCCCTCGCAGTTGCACACTGCCTGCAGAAAGATTTTCCAACATCTGCATCACAGCCGTTTGTCAGAGTCTTGTGAGACGCAGGTGGAATAAGCATACCTGGAGGGTGTCTCCAGCTGCAGTGGAGGGGTATTCTGGGTACCTCCTGGCTTAGAGTACTGCGACGTTCTCAGTGCCCTAAGAACGCAGCTAGTTGAAAGCTTGCTTGGAGGCATGCTTCGTTCTGCGAGCTGATGTCAGGGCAGGACCCACCCGCATCCTGACTGCCCGTAGACATAGGACCTAGCATCCTTATGTTTGGTGCTGGAAGAGGTTTTGTGCATAGCATGTGGAAGTGACAGGATTCTCCTCAAGTGTATCTGATCTCAATACAGACATTGCAAACGTCCTTGTTCAATGGGAGTGTAGCTCCGTCCTAGCTCCCATCAAAGTGTCTAGCAGACATCTGCATGGAAAGCATACACACTTCCGAGAGTTGAGCTTATGGACTGTCCCTCCCTCATCCTGCCTGCAGTTACACCACGCTCCTAACAGGCCTAGCCCCGATGCGTGCCTGAGTGTTGTGAGAGCTAAGTGGAAAGTCCCGGCCCACAAGTCTAGTGCATCCAAGCTCAATCCAGCGATTTCCTAGTATTCCCTGTATGAACCAGGTGCTACATCCTAAGTGCCATACGAGAGAAGCTAGCTGAACGCCTAGTCCAAAAGCAACATACTTCGGAGAGTTGAGCTAACACTCAGTCCCTCGCAGTTGCACACTACCTGCAGAAAGATTTTCCAACATCTGCATCTGAGCCGTTTGTCAGAGGCTTGTGAGACGCAAGTGGAATAAGCAGACCTGGAGGGTGTCTCCAGCTGCAGTGGAGTTGTATTCTAGGTACCTCCTGGCTTAGAACACTGTTACGTTCTCAGTGCCCGAGGAACGCAGCTAGTTGAAAGCTGGCTTTTAGGCGAGCTTACTTGTGCGAGCTGAGATCAGGGCAGGACCCGCCCCCATCCTGACTGCCCGTAGATGTAGGTCCCAGCATCCTTATTTTAGGTCCCGAAGAGGTTGTGTGAAAATCTTGTGGAAGTGACAGGATTCTCCTCAAGTGTATCTGATCTCAATAAAGACATTGCAAACGTCCTTGTTCAATGAGAGTGTAGCTCGGTCCTAGCTCCCATCAAAGTGTCTAGCAGACATCTGCCTGCAAACCATACAGACGTCTCAGAGTTGAGCTTATGGACTGTCCCTCTCACATCCTGCCTGCAGGTACACCGCGCACCTAACAGGCCTAGCTCCGATGCGTGCCTGAAGTGTTGTGAGAGATAAGTGGAAATTCCCGGCCCACAAGACTAGTGCATCCAAGCTCAACAAGCCTTTTCCTAGTATTCCCTGTATGAACCAGGTGCTACATCCTAACCGCCATTCGAGAGAAGCTAGCTGAACGCCTTGTCCAAAATCAACTTTGTTCCGAGAGTGGAGATCACCCTCAGTCCCTCACAGTTGCACACTGCCTGCAGAAAGAGTTTCCATTATCTGACCCAGAGCCGTTTGTCAGAGGCTTGTGAGACGCAAGTGGAATAAGCAGACCTGGAGGGTGTCTCCAGCTGCCTTGGAGTTGTATTCTGGGTACCTCCTGGCTTAGAACACTGTTACGTTCTCAGTGCCCGAGGAACGCAGCTACTTGAAAGCTGGCTTGTAGGCGAGCTTCCTTCTGCGAGCTGAGATAAGGGCAGGACCCACCCGCATCCTGACTGCCCGTAGACATAGGACCTAGCATCCTTATGTTTGGTGCTGGAAGAGGTTTTGTGCATAGCATGTGGAAGTGACAGGATTCTCCTCAAGTGTATCTGATCTCAATACAGACATTGCAAACGTCCTTGTTCAATGGGAGTGTAGCTCCGTCCTAGCTCCCATCAAAGTGTCTAGCAGACATCTGCCTGCAAAGCATACACACTTCCGAGAGTTGAGCTTATGGACTGTCCCTCCCTCATCCTGCCTGCAGTTACACCACGCTCCTAACAGGCCTAGCCCCGATGCGTGCCTGAGTGTTGTGAGAGGTAAGTGGAAATTCACGGCCCACAAGACTAGTGCATCCAAGCTCAAACCAGCGATTTCCTAGTATTCCCTGTATGAACCACGTGCTACATCCTAAGTGCCATACGAGAGAAGCTAGCTGAACGCCTTGTCCAAAATCAACGTACTTTGGAGAGTTGAGCTAACCCTCAGTCCCTCACAGTTGCACAGTGCCTGCAGAAAGTTTCCAACATCTGCACCACAGCCGTTTGTCAGAGTCTTGTGAGACGCAGGTGGAATAAGCAGACCTGGAAGGTGTCTCCAGCTGCAGTGGAGTTGTATTCTAGGTACCTCCTGGCTTAGAACACTGTTACGTTCCCAGTGCCCGACGAACACAGCTAGTTGAAAGCTGGCTTTTAGGCGAGCTTACTTGTGCGAGCTGAGATGAGGGCAGGACCCACCCGCATCCTGACTGCCCATAGATGTAGGTCCCAGCATCCTTATTTTAGGTGCCGAAGAGGTTGTGTGAAAAGCTTGTGGAAGTGACAGGATTCTCCTCAAGTGTATCTGATCTCAATACAGACATTGCAAACGTCCTTGTTCAATGAGAGTGTAGCTCGGTCCTAGCTCCCATCAAAGTGTCTAGCAGACATCTCCCTGCAAAGCATACACACTTCCGAGAGTTGAGCTTATGGACTGTCCCACCCACATCCTGCCTGGAGATACACCGCGATCCTAACAGGCCTAGCCCCGATGCGTGCCTGAAGTGTTGTGAAAGCTAAGTGGAAAGTCCCGGCCCACAAGACTAGGCATCCAAGCTCAATCCAGCGATTTTCTAGTATTCCCTGCATGAGCCAGGTGCTACATCCTAAGTGCCATACGAGAGAAGCTAGCTGAACGCCTTGTCCAAAAGCAACTTACCTCGGAGTGTTGAGCTAACCCTCAGTCCCTCGCAGTTGCACACTGCCTGCAGAAAGATTTTCCAACATCTGCATCTGAGCCGTTTGTCAGAGTCTTGTGAGACGCAGGTGGAATAAGCAGACCTGGAAGGTGTCTCCAGCTGCAGTGGAGTTGTATTCTAGGTACCTCCTGGCTTAGAACACTGTTACGTTCTCAGTGCCCGAGGAACGCAGCTAGTTGAAAGCTGGATTTTAGGCGAGCTTACTTGTGCGAGGTGAGATCAGGGCAGGACCCGCCCCCATCCTGACTGCCCGTAGATGTAGGTCCCAGCATCCTTATTTTAGGTCCCGAAGAGGTTGTGTGAAAATCTTGTGGAAGTGACAGGATTCTCCTCAAGTGTATCTGATCTCAATACAGACATTGCAAACGTCCTTGTTCAATGAGAGTGTAGCTCGGTCCTAGCTCCCATCAAAGTGTCTAGCAGACATCTGCCTGCAAAGCATACACACTTCCGAGAGTTGAGCTTATGGACTGTCCCTCCCTCATCCTGCCTGCAGTTACACCACGCTCCTAACAGGCCTAGCCCCGATGCGTGCCTGAGTGTTGTGAGAGGTAAGTGGAAATTCACGGCCCACAAGACTAGTGCATCCAAGCTCAAACCAGCGATTTCCTAGTATTCCCTGTATGAACCACGTGCTACATCCTAAGTGCCATACGAGAGAAGCTAGCTGAACGCCTTGTCCAAAATCAACGTACTTTGGAGAGTTGAGCTAACCCTCAGTCCCTCACAGTTGCACAGTGCCTGCAGAAAGTTTCCAACATCTGCACCACAGCCGTTTGTCAGAGTCTTGTGAGACGCAGGTGGAATAAGCAGACCTGGAAGGTGTCTCCAGCTGCAGTGGAGTTGTATTCTAGGTACCTCCTGGCTTAGAACACTGTTACGTTCCCAGTGCCCGACGAACACAGCTAGTTGAAAGCTGGCTTTTAGGCGAGCTTACTTGTGCGAGCTGAGATGAGGGCAGGACCCACCCGCATCCTGACTGCCCATAGATGTAGGTCCCAGCATCCTTATTTTAGGTGCCGAAGAGGTTGTGTGAAAAGCTTGTGGAAGTGACAGGATTCTCCTCAAGTATATCTGATCTCAATACAGACATTGCAAACGTCCTTGTTCAATGAGAGTGTAGCTCGGTCCTAGCTCCCATCAAAGTGTCTAGCAGACATCTCCCTGCAAAGCATACACACTTCCGAGAGTTGAGCTTATGGACTGTCCCACCCACATCCTGCCTGGAGATACACCGCGATCCTAACAGGCCTAGCCCCGATGCGTGCCTGAAGTGTTGTGAAAGCTAAGTGGAAAGTCCCGGCCCACAAGACTAGGCATCCAAGCTCAATCCAGCGATTTTCTAGTATTCCCTGCATGAGCCAGGTGCTACATCCTAAGTGCCATACGAGAGAAGCTAGCTGAACGCCTTGTCCAAAAGCAACTTACCTCGGAGTGTTGAGCTAACCCTCAGTCCCTCGCAGTTGCACACTGCCTGCAGAAAGATTTTCCAACATCTGCATCTGAGCCGTTTGTCAGAGTCTTGTGAGACGCAGGTGGAATAAGCAGACCTGGAAGGTGTCTCCAGCTGCAGTGGAGTTGTATTCTAGGTACCTCCTGGCTTAGAACACTGTTACGTTCTCAGTGCCCGAGGAACGCAGCTAGTTGAAAGCTGGATTTTAGGCGAGCTTACTTGTGCGAGGTGAGATCAGGGCAGGACCCGCCCCCATCCTGACTGCCCGTAGATGTAGGTCCCAGCATCCTTATTTTAGGTCCCGAAGAGGTTGTGTGAAAATCTTGTGGAAGTGACAGGATTCTCCTCAAGTGTATCTGATCTCAATACAGACATTGCAAACGTCCTTGTTCAATGAGAGTGTAGCTCGGTCCTAGCTCCCATCAAAGTGTCTAGCAGACATCTACAAACCATACAGACGTCTCAGAGTTGAACTTATGGACTGTCCCTCTCACATCCTGCCTGCAGGAACACCACGCTCCTAACAGGCCTAGCCCCGATGCGTGCCTGAAGTGTTGTCAGAGCTAAGTGGAAATTCCCGGCCCACAAGACTAGTGCATCCAAGCTCAATGCAGCGATTTCCAGGTATTCCCTGCATGAGCCAGGTGCTACATCCTAAGTGCCATACGAGAGAAGCTAGCTGAACGCCTTGTCCAAAAGCAACTTACTTCGGAGAGTTGAGCTAACCCTCAGTCCCTCGCAGTTGCACACTGCCTGCAGAAAGATTTTCCAACATCTGCATCACAGCCGTTTGTCAGAGTCTTGTGAGACGCAGGTGGAATAAGCATACCTGGAGGGTGTCTCCAGCTGCAGTGGAGGGGTATTCTGGGTACCTCCTGGCTTAGAGTACTGCGACGTTCTCAGTGCCCTAAGAACGCAGCTAGTTGAAAGCTTGCTTGGAGGCATGCTTCGTTCTGCGAGCTGATGTCAGGGCAGGACCCACCCGCATCCTGACTGCCCGTAGACATAGGACCTAGCATCCTTATGTTTGGTGCTGGAAGAGGTTTTGTGCATAGCATGTGGAAGTGACAGGATTCTCCTCAAGTGTATCTGATCTCAATACAGACATTGCAAACGTCCTTGTTCAATGGGAGTGTAGCTCCGTCCTAGCTCCCATCAAAGTGTCTAGCAGACATCTGCCTGCAAAGCATACACACTTCCGAGAGTTGAGCTTATGGACTGTCCCTCCCTCATCCTGCCTGCAGTTACACCACGCTCCTAACAGGCCTAGCCCCGATGCGTGCCTGAGTGTTGTGAGAGGTAAGTGGAAATTCACGGCCCACAAGACTAGTGCATCCAAGCTCAAACCAGCGATTTCCTAGTATTCCCTGTATGAACCACGTGCTACATCCTAAGTGCCATACGAGAGAAGCTAGCTGAACGCCTTGTCCAAAATCAACGTACTTTGGAGAGTTGAGCTAACCCTCAGTCCCTCACAGTTGCACAGTGCCTGCAGAAAGTTTCCAACATCTGCACCACAGCCGTTTGTCAGAGTCTTGTGAGACGCAGGTGGAATAAGCAGACCTGGAAGGTGTCTCCAGCTGCAGTGGAGTTGTATTCTAGGTACCTCCTGGCTTAGAACACTGTTACGTTCCCAGTGCCCGACGAACACAGCTAGTTGAAAGCTGGCTTTTAGGCGAGCTTACTTGTGCGAGCTGAGATGAGGGCAGGACCCACCCGCATCCTGACTGCCCATAGATGTAGGTCCCAGCATCCTTATTTTAGGTGCCGAAGAGGTTGTGTGAAAAGCTTGTGGAAGTGACAGGATTCTCCTCAAGTGTATCTGATCTCAATACAGACATTGCAAACGTCCTTGTTCAATGAGAGTGTAGCTCGGTCCTAGCTCCCATCAAAGTGTCTAGCAGACATCTCCCTGCAAAGCATACACACTTCCGAGAGTTGAGCTTATGGACTGTCCCACCCACATCCTGCCTGGAGATACACCGCGATCCTAACAGGCCTAGCCCCGATGCGTGCCTGAAGTGTTGTGAAAGCTAAGTGGAAAGTCCCGGCCCACAAGACTAGGCATCCAAGCTCAATCCAGCGATTTTCTAGTATTCCCTGCATGAGCCAGGTGCTACATCCTAAGTGCCATACGAGAGAAGCTAGCTGAACGCCTTGTCCAAAAGCAACTTACCTCGGAGTGTTGAGCTAACCCTCAGTCCCTCGCAGTTGCACACTGCCTGCAGAAAGATTTTCCAACATCTGCATCTGAGCCGTTTGTCAGAGTCTTGTGAGACGCAGGTGGAATAAGCAGACCTGGAAGGTGTCTCCAGCTGCAGTGGAGTTGTATTCTAGGTACCTCCTGGCTTAGAACACTGTTACGTTCTCAGTGCCCGAGGAACGCAGCTAGTTGAAAGCTGGATTTTAGGCGAGCTTACTTGTGCGAGGTGAGATCAGGGCAGGACCCGCCCCCATCCTGACTGCCCGTAGATGTAGGTCCCAGCATCCTTATTTTAGGTCCCGAAGAGGTTGTGTGAAAATCTTGTGGAAGTGACAGGATTCTCCTCAAGTGTATCTGATCTCAATACAGACATTGCAAACGTCCTTGTTCAATGAGAGTGTAGCTCGGTCCTAGCTCCCATCAAAGTGTCTAGCAGACATCTGCCTGCAAAGCATACACACTTCCGAGAGTTGAGCTTATGGACTGTCCCTCCCTCATCCTGCCTGCAGTTACACCACGCTCCTAACAGGCCTAGCCCCGATGCGTGCCTGAGTGTTGTGAGAGGTAAGTGGAAATTCACGGCCCACAAGACTAGTGCATCCAAGCTCAAACCAGCGATTTCCTAGTATTCCCTGTATGAACCACGTGCTACATCCTAAGTGCCATACGAGAGAAGCTAGCTGAACGCCTTGTCCAAAATCAACGTACTTTGGAGAGTTGAGCTAACCCTCAGTCCCTCACAGTTGCACAGTGCCTGCAGAAAGTTTCCAACATCTGCACCACAGCCGTTTGTCAGAGTCTTGTGAGACGCAGGTGGAATAAGCAGACCTGGAAGGTGTCTCCAGCTGCAGTGGAGTTGTATTCTAGGTACCTCCTGGCTTAGAACACTGTTACGTTCCCAGTGCCCGACGAACACAGCTAGTTGAAAGCTGGCTTTTAGGCGAGCTTACTTGTGCGAGCTGAGATGAGGGCAGGACCCACCCGCATCCTGACTGCCCATAGATGTAGGTCCCAGCATCCTTATTTTAGGTGCCGAAGAGGTTGTGTGAAAAGCTTGTGGAAGTGACAGGATTCTCCTCAAGTATATCTGATCTCAATACAGACATTGCAAACGTCCTTGTTCAATGAGAGTGTAGCTCGGTCCTAGCTCCCATCAAAGTGTCTAGCAGACATCTCCCTGCAAAGCATACACACTTCCGAGAGTTGAGCTTATGGACTGTCCCACCCACATCCTGCCTGGAGATACACCGCGATCCTAACAGGCCTAGCCCCGATGCGTGCCTGAAGTGTTGTGAAAGCTAAGTGGAAAGTCCCGGCCCACAAGACTAGGCATCCAAGCTCAATCCAGCGATTTTCTAGTATTCCCTGCATGAGCCAGGTGCTACATCCTAAGTGCCATACGAGAGAAGCTAGCTGAACGCCTTGTCCAAAAGCAACTTACCTCGGAGTGTTGAGCTAACCCTCAGTCCCTCGCAGTTGCACACTGCCTGCAGAAAGATTTTCCAACATCTGCATCTGAGCCGTTTGTCAGAGTCTTGTGAGACGCAGGTGGAATAAGCAGACCTGGAAGGTGTCTCCAGCTGCAGTGGAGTTGTATTCTAGGTACCTCCTGGCTTAGAACACTGTTACGTTCTCAGTGCCCGAGGAACGCAGCTAGTTGAAAGCTGGATTTTAGGCGAGCTTACTTGTGCGAGGTGAGATCAGGGCAGGACCCGCCCCCATCCTGACTGCCCGTAGATGTAGGTCCCAGCATCCTTATTTTAGGTCCCGAAGAGGTTGTGTGAAAATCTTGTGGAAGTGACAGGATTCTCCTCAAGTGTATCTGATCTCAATACAGACATTGCAAACGTCCTTGTTCAATGAGAGTGTAGCTCGGTCCTAGCTCCCATCAAAGTGTCTAGCAGACATCTACAAACCATACAGACGTCTCAGAGTTGAACTTATGGACTGTCCCTCTCACATCCTGCCTGCAGGAACACCACGCTCCTAACAGGCCTAGCCCCGATGCGTGCCTGAAGTGTTGTCAGAGCTAAGTGGAAATTCCCGGCCCACAAGACTAGTGCATCCAAGCTCAATGCAGCGATTTCCAGGTATTCCCTGCATGAGCCAGGTGCTACATCCTAAGTGCCATACGAGAGAAGCTAGCTGAACGCCTTGTCCAAAAGCAACTTACTTCGGAGAGTTGAGCTAACCCTCAGTCCCTCGCAGTTGCACACTGCCTGCAGAAAGATTTTCCAACATCTGCATCACAGCCGTTTGTCAGAGTCTTGTGAGACGCAGGTGGAATAAGCAGACCTGGAAGGTGTCTCCAGCTGCAGTGGAGGGGTATTCTGGGTACCTCCTGGCTTAGAGTACTGCGACGTTCTCAGTGCCCTAAGAACGCAGCTAGTTGAAAGCTTGCTTGTAGGCATGCTTCGTTCTGCGAGCTGATGTCAGGGCAGGACCCACCCGCATCCTGACTGCCCGTAGACATAGGACCTAGCATCCTTATGTTTGGTGCTGGAAGAGGTTTTGTGCATAGCATGTGGAAGTGACAGGATTCTCCTCAAGTGTATCTGATCTCAATACAGACATTGCAAACGTCCTTGTTCAATGGGAGTGTAGCTCCGTCCTAGCTCCCATCAAAGTGTCTAGCAGACATCTGCATGGAAAGCATACACACTTCCGAGAGTTGAGCTTATGGACTGTCCCTCCCTCATCCTGCCTGCAGTTACACCACGCTCCTAACAGGCCTAGCCCCGATGCGTGCCTGAGTGTTGTGAGAGCTAAGTGGAAAGTCCCGGCCCACAAGTCTAGTGCATCCAAGCTCAATCCAGCGATTTCCTAGTATTCCCTGTATGAACCAGGTGCTACATCCTAAGTGCCATACGAGAGAAGCTAGCTGAACGCCTAGTCCAAAAGCAACATACTTCGGAGAGTTGAGCTAACACTCAGTCCCTCGCAGTTGCACACTACCTGCAGAAAGATTTTCCAACATCTGCATCTGAGCCGTTTGTCAGAGGCTTGTGAGACGCAAGTGGAATAAGCAGACCTGGAGGGTGTCTCCAGCTGCAGTGGAGTTGTATTCTAGGTACCTCCTGGCTTAGAACACTGTTACGTTCTCAGTGCCCGAGGAACGCAGCTAGTTGAAAGCTGGCTTTTAGGCGAGCTTACTTGTGCGAGCTGAGATCAGGGCAGGAACCGCCCCCATCCTGACTGCCCGTAGATGTAGGTCCCAGCATCCTTATTTTAGGTCCCGAAGAGGTTGTGTGAAAATCTTGTGGAAGTGACAGGATTCTCCTCAAGTGTATCTGATCTCAATAAAGACATTGCAAACGTCCTTGTTCAATGAGAGTGTAGCTCGGTCCTAGCTCCCATCAAAGTGTCTAGCAGACATCTGCCTGCAAACCATACAGACGTCTCAGAGTTGAGCTTATGGACTGTCCCTCTCACATCCTGCCTGCAGGTACACCGCGCACCTAACAGGCCTAGCTCCGATGCGTGCCTGAAGTGTTGTGAGAGATAAGTGGAAATTCCCGGCCCACAAGACTAGTGCATCCAAGCTCAACAAGCGTTTTCCTAGTATTCCCTGTATGAACCAGTTGCTACATCCTAACCGCCATTCGAGAGAAGCTAGCTGAACGCCTTGTCCAAAATCAACTTTGTTCCGAGAGTGGAGATCACCCTCAGTCCCTCACAGTTGCACACTGCCTGCAGAAAGAGTTTCCATTATCTGACCCAGAGCCGTTTGTCAGAGGCTTGTGAGACGCAAGTGGAATAAGCAGACCAGGAGGGTGTCTCCAGCTGCCTTGGAGTTGTATTCTGGGTACCTCCTGGCTTAGAACACTGTTACGTTCTCAGTGCCCGAGGAACGCAGCTACTTGAAAGCTGGCTTGTAGGCGAGCTTCCTTCTGCGAGCTGAGATAAGGGCAGGACCCTCCCGCATCATGACTGCCCGTGGACGTAGTTCCCAGCATCCTTATGTTAGGTGCCGAAGAGGTTGTGTGAAAAGCTTGTGGAAGTGACAGGATTCTCCTCAAGTGTATCTGATCTCAATACAGACATTGCAAACGTCCTTGTTCAATGAGAGTGTAGCTCGGTCCTAGCTCCCATCAAAGTGTCTAGCAGACATCTGCCTGCAAAGCATACACACTTCCGAGAGTTGAGCTTATGGACTGTCCCTCCCACATCCTGCCTGGAGATACACCGCGTTCCTAACAGGCCTAGCCCTGATGCGTGCCTGAAGTGTTGTGAAAGCTAAGTGGAAAGTCCCGGCCCACAAGACTAGGCATCCAAGCTCAATCCATCGATTTTCTAGTGTTCCCTGCAGGAGCCAGGTGCTACATCCTAAGTGCCATACGAGAGAAGCTAGCTGAACGCCTTGTCCAAAAGCAACTTACTTCGGAGAGTTGAGCTAACCCTCAGTCCCTCGCAGTTGCACACTGCCTGCAGAAAGATTTTCCAACATCTGCATCACAGCCGTTTGTCAGAGTCTTGTGAGACGCAGGTGGAATAAGCATACCTGGAGGGTGTCTCCAGCTGCAGTGGAGGGGTATTCTGGGTACCTCCTGGCTTAGAGTACTGCGACGTTCTCAGTGCCCTAAGAACGCAGCTAGTTGAAAGCTTGCTTGGAGGCATGCTTCGTTCTGCGAGCTGATGTCAGGGCAGGACCCACCCGCATCCTGACTGCCCGTAGACATAGGACCTAGCATCCTTATGTTTGGTGCTGGAAGAGGTTTTGTGCATAGCATGTGGAAGTGACAGGATTCTCCTCAAGTGTATCTGATCTCAATACAGACATTGCAAACGTCCTTGTTCAATGGGAGTGTAGCTCCGTCCTAGCTCCCATCAAAGTGTCTAGCAGACATCTGCCTGCAAAGCATACACACTTCCGAGAGTTGAGCTTATGGACTGTCCCTCCCTCATCCTGCCTGCAGTTACACCACGCTCCTAACAGGCCTAGCCCCGATGCGTGCCTGAGTGTTGTGAGAGCTAAGTGGAAAGTCCCGGCCCACAAGACTAGTGCATCCAAGCTCAAACCAGCGATTTCCTAGTATTCCCTGTATGAACCACGTGCTACATCCTAAGTGCCATACGAGAGAAGCTAGCTGAACGCCTTGTCCAAAATCAACGTACTTTGGAGAGTTGAGCTAACCCTCAGTCCCTCACAGTTGCACAGTGCCTGCAGAAAGTTTCCAACATCTGCACCACAGCCGTTTGTCAGAGTCTTGTGAGACGCAGGTGGAATAAGCAGACCTGGAAGGTGTCTCCAGCTGCAGTGGAGTTGTATTCTAGGTACCTCCTGGCTTAGAACACTGTTACGTTCCCAGTGCCCGACGAACACAGCTAGTTGAAAGCTGGCTTTTAGGCGAGCTTACTTGTGCGAGCTGAGATGAGGGCAGGACCCACCCGCATCCTGACTGCCCATAGATGTAGGTCCCAGCATCCTTATTTTAGGTGCCGAAGAGGTTGTGTGAAAAGCTTGTGGAAGTGACAGGATTCTCCTCAAGTGTATCTGATCTCAATACAGACATTGCAAACGTCCTTGTTCAATGAGAGTGTAGCTCGGTCCTAGCTCCCATCAAAGTGTCTAGCAGACATCTCCCTGCAAAGCATACACACTTCCGAGAGTTGAGCTTATGGACTGTCCCACCCACATCCTGCCTGGAGATACACCGCGATCCTAACAGGCCTAGCCCCGATGCGTGCCTGAAGTGTTGTGAAAGCTAAGTGGAAAGTCCCGGCCCACAAGACTAGGCATCCAAGCTCAATCCAGCGATTTTCTAGTATTCCCTGCATGAGCCAGGTGCTACATCCTAAGTGCCATACGAGAGAAGCTAGCTGAACGCCTTGTCCAAAAGCAACTTACCTCGGAGTGTTGAGCTAACCCTCATTCCCTCGCAGTTGCACACTGCCTGCAGAAAGATTTTCCAACATCTGCATCTGAGCCGTTTGTCAGAGTCTTGTGAGACGCAGGTGGAATAAGCAGACCTGGAAGGTGTCTCCAGCTGCAGTGGAGTTGTATTCTAGGTACCTCCTGGCTTAGAACACTGTTACGTTCTCAGTGCCCGAGGAACGCAGCTAGTTGAAAGCTGGATTTTAGGCGAGCTTACTTGTGCGAGGTGAGATCAGGGCAGGACCCGCCCCCATCCTGACTGCCCGTAGATGTAGGTCCCAGCATCCTTATTTTAGGTCCCGAAGAGGTTGTGTGAAAATCTTGTGGAAGTGACAGGATTCTCCTCAAGTGTATCTGATCTCAATACAGACATTGCAAACGTCCTTGTTCAATGAGAGTGTAGCTCGGTCCTAGCTCCCATCAAAGTGTCTAGCAGACATCTACAAACCATACAGACGTCTCAGAGTTGAACTTATGGACTGTCCCTCTCACATCCTGCCTGCAGGAACACCACGCTCCTAACAGGCCTAGCCCCGATGCGTGCCTGAAGTGTTGTCAGAGCTAAGTGGAAATTCCCGGCCCACAAGACTAGTGCATCCAAGCTCAATGCAGCGATTTCCAGGTATTCCCTGCATGAGCCAGGTGCTACATCCTAAGTGCCATACGAGAGAAGCTAGCTGAACGCCTTGTCCAAAAGCAACTTACTTCGGAGAGTTGAGCTAACCCTCAGTCCCTCGCAGTTGCACACTGCCTGCAGAAAGATTTTCCAACATCTGCATCACAGCCGTTTGTCAGAGTCTTGTGAGACGCAGGTGGAATAAGCATACCTGGAGGGTGTCTCCAGCTGCAGTGGAGGGGTATTCTGGGTACCTCCTGGCTTAGAGTACTGCGACGTTCTCAGTGCCCTAAGAACGCAGCTAGTTGAAAGCTTGCTTGGAGGCATGCTTCGTTCTGCGAGCTGATGTCAGGGCAGGACCCACCCGCATCCTGACTGCCCGTAGACATAGGACCTAGCATCCTTATGTTTGGTGCTGGAAGAGGTTTTGTGCATAGCATGTGGAAGTGACAGGATTCTCCTCAAGTGTATCTGATCTCAATACAGACATTGCAAACGTCCTTGTTCAATGGGAGTGTAGCTCCGTCCTAGCTCCCATCAAAGTGTCTAGCAGACATCTGCATGGAAAGCATACACACTTCCGAGAGTTGAGCTTATGGACTGTCCCTCCCTCATCCTGCCTGCAGTTACACCACGCTCCTAACAGGCCTAGCCCCGATGCGTGCCTGAGTGTTGTGAGAGCTAAGTGGAAAGTCCCGGCCCACAAGTCTAGTGCATCCAAGCTCAATCCACCGATTTCCTAGTATTCCCTGTATGAACCAGGTGCTACATCCTAAGTGCCATACGAGAGAAGCTAGCTGAACGCCTAGTCCAAAAGCAACATACTTCGGAGAGTTGAGCTAACACTCAGTCCCTCGCAGTTGCACACTACCTGCAGAAAGATTTTCCAACATCTGCATCTGAGCCGTTTGTCAGAGGCTTGTGAGACGCAAGTGGAATAAGCAGACCTGGAGGGTGTCTCCAGCTGCAGTGGAGTTGTATTCTAGGTACCTCCTGGCTTAGAACACTGTTACGTTCTCAGTGCCCGAGGAACGCAGCTAGTTGAAAGCTGGCTTTTAGGCGAGCTTACTTGTGCGAGCTGAGATCAGGGCAGGACCCGCCCCCATCCTGACTGCCCGTAGATGTAGGTCCCAGCATCCTTATTTTAGGTCCCGAAGAGGTTGTGTGAAAATCTTGTGGAAGTGACAGGATTCTCCTCAAGTGTATCTGATCTCAATAAAGACATTGCAAACGTCCTTGTTCAATGAGAGTGTAGCTCGGTCCTAGCTCCCATCAAAGTGTCTAGCAGACATCTGCCTGCAAACCATACAGACGTCTCAGAGTTGAGCTTATGGACTGTCCCTCTCACATCCTGCCTGCAGGTACACCGCGCACCTAACAGGCCTAGCTCCGATGCGTGCCTGAAGTGTTGTGAGAGATAAGTGGAAATTCCCGGCCCACAAGACTAGTGCATCCAAGCTCAACAAGCGTTTTCCTAGTATTCCCTGTATGAACCAGGTGCTACATCCTAACCGCCATTCGAGAGAAGCTAGCTGAACGCCTTGTCCAAAATCAACTTTGTTCCGAGAGTGGAGATCACCCTCAGTCCCTCACAGTTGCACACTGCCTGCAGAAAGAGTTTCCATTATCTGACCCAGAGCCGTTTGTCAGAGGCTTGTGAGACGCAAGTGGAATAAGCAGACCTGGAGGGTGTCTCCAGCTGCCTTGGAGTTGTATTCTGGGTACCTCCTGGCTTAGAACACTGTTACGTTCTCAGTGCCCGAGGAACGCAGCTACTTGAAAGCTGGCTTGTAGGCGAGCTTCCTTCTGCGAGCTGAGATAAGGGCAGGACCCTCCCGCATCATGACTGCCCGTGGACGTAGTTCCCAGCATCCTTATGTTAGGTGCCGAAGAGGTTGTGTGAAAAGCTTGTGGAAGTGACAGGATTCTCCTCAAGTGTATCTGATCTCAATACAGACATTGCAAACGTCCTTGTTCAATGAGAGTGTAGCTCGGTCCTAGCTCCCATCAAAGTGTCTAGCAGACATCTGCCTGCAAAGCATACACACTTCCGAGAGTTGAGCTTATGGACTGTCCCTCCCACATCCTGCCTGGAGATACACCGCGTTCCTAACAGGCCTAGCCCTGATGCGTGCCTGAAGTGTTGTGAAAGCTAAGTGGAAAGTCCCGGCCCACAAGACTAGGCATCCAAGCTCAATCCATCGATTTTCTAGTGTTCCCTGCATGAGCCAGGTGCTACATCCTAAGTGCCATACGAGAGAAGCTAGCTGAACGCCTTGTCCAAAAGCAACTTACTTCGGAGAGTTGAGCTAACCCTCAGTCCCTCGCAGTTGCACACTGCCTGCAGAAAGATTTTCCAACATCTGCATCACAGCCGTTTGTCAGAGTCTTGTGAGACGCAGGTGGAATAAGCATACCTGGAGGGTGTCTCCAGCTGCAGTGGAGGGGTATTCTGGGTACCTCCTGGCTTAGAGTACTGCGACGTTCTCAGTGCCCTAAGAACGCAGCTAGTTGAAAGCTTGCTTGGAGGCATGCTTCGTTCTGCGAGCTGATGTCAGGGCAGGACCCACCCGCATCCTGACTGCCCGTAGACATAGGACCTAGCATCCTTATGTTTGGTGCTGGAAGAGGTTTTGTGCATAGCATGTGGAAGTGACAGGATTCTCCTCAAGTGTATCTGATCTCAATACAGACATTGCAAACGTCCTTGTTCAATGGGAGTGTAGCTCCGTCCTAGCTCCCATCAAAGTGTCTAGCAGACATCTGCCTGCAAAGCATACACACTTCCGAGAGTTGAGCTTATGGACTGTCCCTCCCTCATCCTGCCTGCAGTTACACCACGCTCCTAACAGGCCTAGCCCCGATGCGTGCCTGAGTGTTGTGAGAGGTAAGTGGAAATTCACGGCCCACAAGACTAGTGCATCCAAGCTCAAACCAGCGATTTCCTAGTATTCCCTGTATGAACCACGTGCTACATCCTAAGTGCCATACGAGAGAAGCTAGCTGAACGCCTTGTCCAAAATCAACGTACTTTGGAGAGTTGAGCTAACCCTCAGTCCCTCACAGTTGCACAGTGCCTGCAGAAAGTTTCCAACATCTGCACCACAACCGTTTGTCAGAGTCTTGTGAGACGCAGGTGGAATAAGCAGACCTGGAAGGTGTCTCCAGCTGCAGTGGAGTTGTATTCTAGGTACCTCCTGGCTTAGAACACTGTTACGTTCCCAGTGCCCGACGAACACAGCTAGTTGAAAGCTGGCTTTTAGGCGAGCTTACTTGTGCGAGCTGAGATGAGGGCAGGACCCACCCGCATCCTGACTGCCCATAGATGTAGGTCCCAGCATCCTTATTTTAGGTGCCGAAGAGGTTGTGTGAAAAGCTTGTGGAAGTGACAGGATTCTCCTCAAGTGTATCTGATCTCAATACAGACATTGCAAACGTCCTTGTTCAATGAGAGTGTAGCTCGGTCCTAGCTCCCATCAAAGTGTCTAGCAGACATCTCCCTGCAAAGCATACACACTTCCGAGAGTTGAGCTTATGGACTGTCCCACCCACATCCTGCCTGGAGATACACCGCGATCCTAACAGGCCTAGCCCCGATGCGTGCCTGAAGTGTTGTGAAAGCTAAGTGGAAAGTCCCGGCCCACAAGACTAGGCATCCAAGCTCAATCCAGCGATTTTCTAGTATTCCCTGCATGAGCCAGTTGCTACATCCTAAGTGCCATACGAGAGAAGCTAGCTGAACGCCTTGTCCAAAAGCAACTTACCTCGGAGTGTTGAGCTAACCCTCAGTCCCTCGCAGTTGCACACTGCCTGCAGAAAGATTTTCCAACATCTGCATCTGAGCCGTTTGTCAGAGTCTTGTGAGACGCAGGTGGAATAAGCAGACCTGGAAGGTGTCTCCAGCTGCAGTGGAGTTGTATTCTAGGTACCTCCTGGCTTAGAACACTGTTACGTTCTCAGTGCCCGAGGAACGCAGCTAGTTGAAAGCTGGATTTTAGGCGAGCTTACTTGTGCGAGGTGAGATCAGGGCAGGACCCGCCCCCATCCTGACTGCCCGTAGATGTAGGTCCCAGCATCCTTATTTTAGGTCCCGAAGAGGTTGTGTGAAAATCTTGTGGAAGTGACAGGATTCTCCTCAAGTGTATCTGATCTCAATACAGACATTGCAAACGTCCTTGTTCAATGAGAGTGTAGCTCGGTCCTAGCTCCCATCAAAGTGTCTAGCAGACATCTCCCTGCAAAGCATACACACTTCCGAGAGTTGAGCTTATGGACTGTCCCACCCACATCCTGCCTGGAGATACACCGCGATCCTAACAGGCCTAGCCCCGATGCGTGCCTGAAGTGTTGTGAAAGCTAAGTGGAAAGTCCCGGCCCACAAGACTAGGCATCCAAGCTCAATCCAGCGATTTTCTAGTATTCCCTGCATGAGCCAGTTGCTACATCCTAAGTGCCATACGAGAGAAGCTAGCTGAACGCCTTGTCCAAAAGCAACTTACCTCGGAGTGTTGAGCTAACCCTCAGTCCCTCGCAGTTGCACACTGCCTGCAGAAAGATTTTCCAACATCTGCATCACAGCCGTTTGTCAGAGTCTTGTGAGACGCAGGTGGAATAAGCATACCTGGAGGGTGTCTCCAGCTGCAGTGGAGGGGTATTCTGGGTACCTCCTGGCTTAGAGTACTGCGACGTTCTCAGTGCCCTAAGAACGCAGCTAGTTGAAAGCTTGCTTGGAGGCATGCTTCGTTCTGCGAGCTGATGTCAGGGCAGGACCCACCCGCATCCTGACTGCCCGTAGACATAGGACCTAGCATCCTTATGTTTGGTGCTGGAAGAGGTTTTGTGCATAGCATGTGGAAGTGACAGGATTCTCCTCAAGTGTATCTGATCTCAATACAGACATTGCAAACGTCCTTGTTCAATGGGAGTGTAGCTCCGTCCTAGCTCCCATCAAAGTGTCTAGCAGACATCTGCATGGAAAGCATACACACTTCCGAGAGTTGAGCTTATGGACTGTCCCTCCCTCATCCTGCCTGCAGTTACACCACGCTCCTAACAGGCCTAGCCCCGATGCGTGCCTGAGTGTTGTGAGAGCTAAGTGGAAAGTCCCGGCCCACAAGTCTAGTGCATCCAAGCTCAATCCAGCGATTTCCTAGTATTCCCTGTATGAACCAGGTGCTACATCCTAAGTGCCATACGAGAGAAGCTAGCTGAACGCCTAGTCCAAAAGCAACATACTTCGGAGAGTTGAGCTAACACTCAGTCCCTCGCAGTTGCACACTACCTGCAGAAAGATTTTCCAACATCTGCATCTGAGCCGTTTGTCAGAGGCTTGTGAGACGCAAGTGGAATAAGCAGACCTGGAGGGTGTCTCCAGCTGCAGTGGAGTTGTATTCTAGGTACCTCCTGGCTTAGAACACTGTTACGTTCTCAGTGCCCGAGGAACGCAGCTAGTTGAAAGCTGGCTTTTAGGCGAGCTTACTTGTGCGAGCTGAGATCAGGGCAGGACCCGCCCCCATCCTGACTGCCCGTAGATGTAGGTCCCAGCATCCTTATTTTAGGTCCCGAAGAGGTTGTGTGAAAATCTTGTGGAAGTGACAGGATTCTCCTCAAGTGTATCTGATCTCAATAAAGACATTGCAAACGTCCTTGTTCAATGAGAGTGTAGCTCGGTCCTAGCTCCCATCAAAGTGTCTAGCAGACATCTGCCTGCAAACCATACAGACGTCTCAGAGTTGAGCTTATGGACTGTCCCTCTCACATCCTGCCTGCAGGTACACCGCGCACCTAACAGGCCTAGCTCCGATGCGTGCCTGAAGTGTTGTGAGAGATAAGTGGAAATTCCCGGCCCACAAGACTAGTGCATCCAAGCTCAACAAGCGTTTTCCTAGTATTCCCTGTATGAACCAGGTGCTACATCCTAACCGCCATTCGAGAGAAGCTAGCTGAACGCCTTGTCCAAAATCAACTTTGTTCCGAGAGTGGAGATCACCCTCAGTCCCTCACAGTTGCACACTGCCTGCAGAAAGAGTTTCCATTATCTGACCCAGAGCCGTTTGTCAGAGGCTTGTGAGACGCAAGTGGAATAAGCAGACCTGGAGGGTGTCTCCAGCTGCCTTGGAGTTGTATTCTGGGTACCTCCTGGCTTAGAACACTGTTACGTTCTCAGTGCCCGAGGAACGCAGCTACTTGAAAGCTGGCTTGTAGGCGAGCTTCCTTCTGCGAGCTGAGATAAGGGCAGGACCCTCCCGCATCATGACTGCCCGTGGACGTAGTTCCCAGCATCCTTATGTTAGGTGCCGAAGAGGTTGTGTGAAAAGCTTGTGGAAGTGACAGGATTCTCCTCAAGTGTATCTGATCTCAATACAGACATTGCAAACGTCCTTGTTCAATGAGAGTGTAGCTCGGTCCTAGCTCCCATCAAAGTGTCTAGCAGACATCTGCCTGCAAAGCATACACACTTCCGAGAGTTGAGCTTATGGACTGTCCCTCCCACATCCTGCCTGGAGATACACCGCGTTCCTAACAGGCCTAGCCCTGATGCGTGCCTGAAGTGTTGTGAAAGCTAAGTGGAAAGTCCCGGCCCACAAGACTAGGCATCCAAGCTCAATCCATCGATTTTCTAGTGTTCCCTGCATGAGCCAGGTGCTACATCCTAAGTGCCATACGAGAGAAGCTAGCTGAACGCCTTGTCCAAAAGCAACTTACTTCGGAGAGTTGAGCTAACCCTCAGTCCCTCACAGTTGCACACTGCCTGCAGAAAGATTTTCCAACATCTGCATCACAGCCGTTTGTCAGAGTCTTGTGAGACGCAGGTGGAATAAGCATACCTGGAGGGTGTCTCCAGCTGCAGTGGAGGGGTATTCTGGGTACCTCCTGGCTTAGAGTACTGCGACGTTCTCAGTGCCCTAAGAACGCAGCTAGTTGAAAGCTTGCTTGGAGGCATGCTTCGTTCTGCGAGCTGATGTCAGGGCAGGACCCACCCGCATCCTGACTGCCCGTAGACATAGGACCTAGCATCCTTATGTTTGGTGCTGGAAGAGGTTTTGTGCATAGCATGTGGAAGTGACAGGATTCTCCTCAAGTGTATCTGATCTCAATACAGACATTGCAAACGTCCTTGTTCAATGGGAGTGTAGCTCCGTCCTAGCTCCCATCAAAGTGTCTAGCAGACATCTGCCTGCAAAGCATACACACTTCCGAGAGTTGAGCTTATGGACTGTCCCTCCCTCATCCTGCCTGCAGTTACACCACGCTCCTAACAGGCCTAGCCCCGATGCGTGCCTGAGTGTTGTGAGAGGTAAGTGGAAATTCACGGCCCACAAGACTAGTGCATCCAAGCTCAAACCAGCGATTTCCTAGTATTCCCTGTATGAACCACGTGCTACATCCTAAGTGCCATACGAGAGAAGCTAGCTGAACGCCTTGTCCAAAATCAACGTACTTTGGAGAGTTGAGCTAACCCTCAGTCCCTCACAGTTGCACAGTGCCTGCAGAAAGTTTCCAACATCTGCACCACAACCGTTTGTCAGAGTCTTGTGAGACGCAGGTGGAATAAGCAGACCTGGAAGGTGTCTCCAGCTGCAGTGGAGTTGTATTCTAGGTACCTCCTGGCTTAGAACACTGTTACGTTCCCAGTGCCCGACGAACACAGCTAGTTGAAAGCTGGCTTTTAGGCGAGCTTACTTGTGCGAGCTGAGATGAGGGCAGGACCCACCCGCATCCTGACTGCCCATAGATGTAGGTCCCAGCATCCTTATTTTAGGTGCCGAAGAGGTTGTGTGAAAAGCTTGTGGAAGTGACAGGATTCTCCTCAAGTGTATCTGATCTCAATACAGACATTGCAAACGTCCTTGTTCAATGAGAGTGTAGCTCGGTCCTAGCTCCCATCAAAGTGTCTAGCAGACATCTCCCTGCAAAGCATACACACTTCCGAGAGTTGAGCTTATGGACTGTCCCACCCACATCCTGCCTGGAGATACACCGCGATCCTAACAGGCCTAGCCCCGATGCGTGCCTGAAGTGTTGTGAAAGCTAAGTGGAAAGTCCCGGCCCACAAGACTAGGCATCCAAGCTCAATCCAGCGATTTTCTAGTATTCCCTGCATGAGCCAGTTGCTACATCCTAAGTGCCATACGAGAGAAGCTAGCTGAACGCCTTGTCCAAAAGCAACTTACCTCGGAGTGTTGAGCTAACCCTCAGTCCCTCGCAGTTGCACACTGCCTGCAGAAAGATTTTCCAACATCTGCATCTGAGCCGTTTGTCAGAGTCTTGTGAGACGCAGGTGGAATAAGCAGACCTGGAAGGTGTCTCCAGCTGCAGTGGAGTTGTATTCTAGGTACCTCCTGGCTTAGAACACTGTTACGTTCTCAGTGCCCGAGGAACGCAGCTAGTTGAAAGCTGGATTTTAGGCGAGCTTACTTGTGCGAGGTGAGATCAGGGCAGGACCCGCCCCCATCCTGACTGCCCGTAGATGTAGGTCCCAGCATCCTTATTTTAGGTCCCGAAGAGGTTGTGTGAAAATCTTGTGGAAGTGACAGGATTCTCCTCAAGTGTATCTGATCTCAATACAGACATTGCAAACGTCCTTGTTCAATGAGAGTGTAGCTCGGTCCTAGCTCCCATCAAAGTGTCTAGCAGACATCTACAAACCATACAGACGTCTCAGAGTTGAACTTATGGACTGTCCCTCTCACATCCTGCCTGCAGGAACACCACGCTCCTAACAGGCCTAGCCCCGATGCGTGCCTGAAGTGTTGTCAGAGCTAAGTGGAAATTCCCGGCCCACAAGACTAGTGCATCCAAGCTCAATGCAGCGATTTCCAGGTATTCCCTGCATGAGCCAGGTGCTACATCCTAAGTGCCATACGAGAGAAGCTAGCTGAACGCCTTGTCCAAAAGCAACATACTTCGGAGAGTTGATCTAACCCTCAGTCCCTCGCAGTTGCACACTGCCTGCAGAAAGATTTTCCAACATCTGCATCACAGCCGTTTGTCAGAGTCTTGTGAGACGCAGGTGGAATAAGCAGAGCTGGAGGGTGTCTCCAGCTGCAGTGGAGGGGTATTCTGGGTACCTCCTGGCTTAGAGTACTGCGACGTTCTCAGTGCCCTAAGAACGCAGCTAGTTGAAAGCTTGCTTGTAGGCATGCTTCGTTCTGCGAGCTGATGTCAGGGCAGGACCCACCCGCATCCTGACTGCCCGTAGACATAGGACCTAGCATCCTTATGTTTGGTGCTGGAAGAGGTTTTGTGCATAGCATGTGGAAGTGACAGGATTCTCCTCAAGTGTATCTGATCTCAATACAGACATTGCAAACGTCCTTGTTCAATGGGAGTGTAGCTCCGTCCTAGCTCCCATCAAAGTGTCTAGCAGACATCTGCATGGAAAGCATACACACTTCCGAGAGTTGAGCTTATGGACTGTCCCTCCCTCATCCTGCCTGCAGTTACACCACGCTCCTAACAGGCCTAGCCCCGATGCGTGCCTGAGTGTTGTGAGAGCTAAGTGGAAAGTCCCGGCCCACAAGACTGGTGCATCCAAGCTCAATCCAGCGATTTCCTAGTATTCCCTGTATGAACCAGGTGCTACATCCTAAGTGCCATAAGAGAGAAGCTAGCTAAACGCCTAGTCCAAAAGCAACATACTTCGGAGAGTTGAGCTAACACTCAGTCCCTCGCAGTTGCACACTACCTGCAGAAAGATTTTCCAACATCTGCATCTGAGCCGTTTGTCAGAGGCTTGTGAGACGCAGGTGGAATAAGCAGACCCTGAGGGTGTCTCCAGCTGCAGTGGAGTTGTATTCTAGGTACCTCCTGGCTTAGAACACTGTTACGTTCTCAGTGCCCGAGGAACGCAGCTAGTTGAAAGCTGGCTTTTAGGCGAGCTTACTTGTGCGAGCTGAGATCAGGGCAGGACCCGCCCCCATCTTGACTGCCCGTAGATGTAGGTCCCAGCATCCTTATTTTAGGTCCCGAAGAGGTTGTGTGAAAATCTTGTGGAAGTGACAGGATTCTCCTCAAGTGTATCTGATCTCAATACAGACATTGCAAACGTCCTTTTTCAATGAGAGTGTAGCTCGGTCCTAGCTCCCATCAAAGTGTCTAGCAGACATCTGCCTGCAAACCATACAGACGTCTCAGAGTTGAGCTTATGGACTGTCCCTCTCACATCCTGCCTGCAGGTACACCGCGCACCTAACAGGCCTAGCTCCGATGCGTGCCTGAAGTGTTGTGAGAGATAAGTGGAAATTCCCGGCCCACAAGACTAGTGCATCCAAGCTCAACAAGCGTTTTCCTAGTATTCCCTGTATGAACCAGGTGCTACATCCTAACCGCCATTCGAGAGAAGCTAGCTGAACGCCTTGTCCAAAATCAACTTTGTTCCGAGAGTGGAGCTCACCCTAAGTCCCTCACAGTTGCACACTGCCTGCAGAAAGAGTTTCCATTATCTGACCCAGAGCCGTTTGTCAGAGGCTTGTGAGACGCAAGTGGAATAAGCAGACCTGGAGGGTGTCTCCAGCTGCCTTGGAGTTGTATTCTGGGTACCTCCTGGCTTAGAACACTGTTACGTTCTCAGTGCCCGAGGAACGCAGCTACTTGAAAGCTGGCTTGTAGGCGAGCTTACTTGTGCGAGCTGAGATAAGGGCAGGACCCTCCCGCATCATGACTGCCCGTGGACGTAGTTCCCAGCATCCTTATGTTAGGTGTCGAAGAGTTTGTGTGAAAAGCTTGTGGAAGTGACAGGATTCTCCTCAAGTGTATCTGATCTCAATACAGACATTGCAAACGTCCTTGTTCAATGAGAGTGTAGCTCGGTCCTAGCTCCCATCAAAGTGTCTAGCAGACATCTCCCTGCAAAGCATACACACTTCCGAGAGTTGAGCTTATGGACTGTCCCTCCCACATCCTGCCTGGAGATACACCGCGTTCCTAACAGGCCTAGCCCTGATGCGTGCCTGAAGTGTTGTGAAAGCTAAGTGGAAAGTCCCGGCCCACAAGACTAGGCATCCAAGCTCAATGCAGCGATTTTCTAGTGTTCCCTGCATGAGCCAGGTGCTACATCCTAAGTGCCATACGAGAGAAGCTAGCTGAACGCCTTGTCCAAAAGCAACTTACTTCGGAGAGTTGAGCTAACCCTCAGTCCCTCGCAGTTGCACACTGCCTGCAGAAAGATTTTCCAACATCTGCATCACAGCCGTTTGTCAGAGTCTTGTGAGACGCAGGTGGAATAAGCAGAGCTGGAGGGTGTCTCCAGCTGCAGTGGAGGGGTATTCTGGGTACCTCCTGGCTTAGAGTACTGCGACGTTCTCAGTGCCCTAAGAACGCAGCTAGTTGAAAGCTTGCTTGGAGGCATGCTTCGTTCTGCGAGCTGATGTCAGGGCAGGACCCACCCGCATCCTGACTGCCCGTAGACATAGGACCTAGCATCCTTATGTTTGGTGCTGGAAGAGGTTTTGTGCATAGCATGTGGAAGTGACAGGATTCTCCTCAAGTGTATCTGATCTCAATACAGACATTGCAAACGTCCTTGTTCAATGGGAGTGTAGCTCCGTCCTAGCTCCCATCAAAGTGTCTAGCAGACATCTGCATGGAAAGCATACACACTTCCGAGAGTTGAGCTTATGGACTGTCCCTCCCTCATCCTGCCTGCAGTTACACCACGCTCCTAAGAGGCCTAGCCCCGATGCGAGCCTGAGTGTTGTGAGAGCTAAGTGGAAAGTCCCGGCCCACGAGACTAGTGCATTCAAGCTCAATCCAGCGATTTCCTAGTATTCCCTGTATGAACCAGGTGCTACATCCTAAGTGCCATACGAGAGAAGCTAGCTGAACGCCTAGTCCAAAAGCAACATACTTCGGAGAGTTGAGCTAACCCTCAGTCCCTCGCAGTTGCACACTACCTGCAGAATGATTTTCCAACATCTGCATCTGAGCCGTTTGTCAGAGGCTTGTGAGACGCAAGTGGAATAAGCAGACCTGGAGGGTGTCTCCAGCTGCAGTGGAGTTGTATTCTAGGTACCTCCTGGCTTAGAACACTGTTACGTTCTCAGTGCCCGAGGAACGCAGCTAGTTGAAAGCTGGCTTTTAGGCGAGCTTACTTGTGCGAGCTGAGATCAGGGCAGGACCCGCCCCCATCCTGACTGCCCGTAGATGTAGGTCCCAGCATCCTTATTTTAGGTCCCGAAGAGGTTGTGTGAAAATCTTGTGGAAGTGACAGGATTCTCCTCAAGTGTATCTGATCTCAATACAGACATTGCAAACGTCCTTGTTCAATGAGAGTGTAGCTCGGTCCAAGCTCCCATCAAAGTGTCTAGCAGACATCTGCTACAAACCATACAGACGTCTCAGAGTTGAGCTTATGGACTGTCCCTCTCACATCCTGCCTGCAGGAACACCGCGCTCCTAACAGGCCTAGCCCCGATGCGTGCCTGAAGTGTTGTGAGAGTTAAGTGGAAATTCACGGCCCACAAGACTAGTGCATCCAAGCTCAAACCAGCGATTTCCTAGTATTCCCTGTATGAACCACGTGCTACATCCTAAGTGCCATACGAGAGAAGCTAGCTGAACGCCTTGTCCAAAAGCAACTTACTTCGGAGAGTTGAGCTAACCCTCAGTCCCTCGCAGTTGCACACTGCCTGCAGAAAGATTTTCCAACATCTGCATCACAGCCATTTGTCAGAGTCTTGTGAGACGCAGGTGGAATAAGCAGAGCTGGAGGGTGTCTCTAGCTGCAGTGGAGGGGTATTCTGGGTACCTCCTGGCTTA
This sequence comes from Vulpes vulpes, assembly GCF_048418805.1. Lineage (NCBI taxonomy): Eukaryota > Metazoa > Chordata > Mammalia > Carnivora > Canidae > Vulpes > Vulpes vulpes. The sequence continues at coordinate 114,231 of NW_027325753.1, forward strand.
GAGTACTGCGACGTTCTCAGTGCCCTAAGAACGCAGCTAGTTGAAAGCTTGCTTGTAGGCATGCTTCGTTCTGCGAGCTGATGTCAGGGCAGGACCCACCCGCATCCTGACTGCCCGTAGACATAGGACCTAGCATCCTTATGTTTGGTGCTGGAAGAGGTTTTGTGCATAGCATGTGGAAGTGACAGGATTCTCCTCAAGTGTATCTGATCTCAATACAGACATTGCAAACGTCCTTGTTCAATGGGAGTGTAGCTCCGTCCTAGCTCCCATCAAAGTGTCTAGCAGACATCTGCATGGAAAGCATACACACTTCCGAGAGTTGAGCTTATGGACTGTCCCTCCCTCATCCTGCCTGCAGTTACACCACGCTCCTAACAGGCCTAGCCCCGATGCGTGCCTGAGTGTTGTGAGAGCTAAGTGGAAAGTCCCGGCCCACAAGTCTAGTGCATCCAAGCTCAATCCACCGATTTCCTAGTATTCCCTGTATGAACCAGGTGCTACATCCTAAGTGCCATACGAGAGAAGCTAGCTGAACGCCTAGTCCAAAAGCAACATACTTCGGAGAGTTGAGCTAACCCTCAGTCCCTCGCAGTTGCACACTACCTGCAGAAAGATTTTCCAACATCTGCATCTGAGCCGTTTGTCAGAGGCTAGTGAGACGCAAGTGGAATAAGCAGACCTGGAGGGTGTCTCCAGCTGCAGTGGAGTTGTATTCTAGGTACCTCCTGGCTTAGAACACTGTTACGTTCTCAGTGCCCGAGGAACGCAGCTAGTTGAAAGCTGGCTTTTGGGCGAGCTTACTTGTGCGAGCTGAGATCAGGGCAGGACCCGCCCCCATCCTGACTGCCCGTAGATGTAGGTCCCAGCATCCTTATTTTAGGTCCCGAAGAGGTTGTGTGAAAATCTTGTGGAAGTGACAGGATTCTCCTCAAGTGTATCTGATCTCAATACAGACATTGCAAACGTCCTTGTTCAATGAGAGTGTAGCTCGGTCCAAGCTCCCATCAAAGTGTCTAGCAGACATCTGCTACAAACCATACAGACGTCTCAGAGTTGAGCTTATGGACTGTCCCTCTCACATCCTGCCTGCAGGAACACCGCGCTCCTAACAGGCCTAGCCCCGATGCGTGCCTGAAGTGTTGTGAGAGTTAAGTGGAAATTCACGGCCCACAAGACTAGTGCATCCAAGCTCAAACCAGCGATTTCCTAGTATTCCCTGTATGAACCACGTGCTACATCCTAAGTGCCATACGAGAGAAGCTAGCTGAACGCCTTGTCCAAAAGCAACTTACTTCGGAGAGTTGAGCTAACCCTCAGTCCCTCGCAGTTGCACACTGCCTGCAGAAAGATTTTCCAACATCTGCATCACAGCCATTTGTCAGAGTCTTGTGAGACGCAGGTGGAATAAGCAGAGCTGGAGGGTGTCTCTAGCTGCAGTGGAGGGGTATTCTGGGTACCTCCTGGCTTAGAGTACTGCGACGTTCTCAGTGCCCTAAGAACGCAGCTAGTTGAAAGCTTGCTTGTAGGCATGCTTCGTTCTGCGAGCTGATGTCAGGGCAGGACCCACCCGCATCCTGACTGCCCGTAGACATAGGACCTAGCATCCTTATGTTTGGTGCTGGAAGAGGTTTTGTGCATAGCATGTGGAAGTGACAGGATTCTCCTCAAGTGTATCTGATCTCAATACAGACATTGCAAACGTCCTTGTTCAATGGGAGTGTAGCTCCGTCCTAGCTCCCATCAAAGTGTCTAGCAGACATCTGCATGGAAAGCATACACACTTCCGAGAGTTGAGCTTATGGACTGTCCCTCCCTCATCCTGCCTGCAGTTACACCACGCTCCTAACAGGCCTAGCCCCGATGCGTGCCTGAGTGTTGTGAGAGCTAAGTGGAAAGTCCCGGCCCACAAGTCTAGTGCATCCAAGCTCAATCCAGCGATTTCCTAGTATTCCCTGTATGAACCAGGTGCTACATCCTAAGTGCCATACGAGAGAAGCTAGCTGAACGCCTAGTCCAAAAGCAACATACTTCGGAGAGTTGAGCTAACACTCAGTCCCTCGCAGTTGCACACTACCTGCAGAAAGATTTTCCAACATCTGCATCTGAGCCGTTTGTCAGAGGCTTGTGAGACGCAAGTGGAATAAGCAGACCTGGAGGGTGTCTCCAGCTGCAGTGGAGTTGTATTCTAGGTACCTCCTGGCTTAGAACACTGTTACGTTCTCAGTGCCCGAGGAACGCAGCGAGTTGAAAGCTGGCTTTTAGGCGAGCTTACTTGTGCGAGCTGAGATCAGGGCAGGACCCGCCCCCATCCTGACTGCCCGTAGATGTAGGTCCCAGCATCCTTATTTTAGGTCCCGAAGAGGTTGTGTGAAAATCTTGTGGAAGTGACAGGATTCTCCTCAAGTGTATCTGATCTCAATACAGACATTGCAAACGTCCTTGTTCAATGAGAGTGTAGCTCGGTCCAAGCTCCCATCAAAGTGTCTAGCAGACATCTGCTACAAACCATACAGACGTCTCAGAGTTGAGCTTATGGACTGTCCCTCTCACATCCTGCCTGCAGGAACACCGCGCTCCTAACAGGCCTAGCCCCGATGCGTGCCTGAAGTGTTGTGAGAGTTAAGTGGAAATTCACGGCCCACAAGACTAGTGCATCCAAGCTCAAACCAGCGATTTCCTAGTATTCCCTGTATGAACCACGTGCTACATCCTAAGTGCCATACGAGAGAAGCTAGCTGAACGCCTTGTCCAAAAGCAACTTACTTCGGAGAGTTGAGCTAACCCTCAGTCCCTCGCAGTTGCACACTGCCTGCAGAAAGATTTTCCAACATCTGCATCACAGCCATTTGTCAGAGTCTTGTGAGACGCAGGTGGAATAAGCAGAGCTGGAGGGTGTCTCTAGCTGCAGTGGAGGGGTATTCTGGGTACCTCCTGGCTTAGAGTACTGCGACGTTCTCAGTGCCCTAAGAACGCAGCTAGTTGAAAGCTTGCTTGTAGGCATGCTTCGTTCTGCGAGCTGATGTCAGGGCAGGACCCACCCGCATCCTGACTGCCCGTAGACATAGGACCTAGCATCCTTATGTTTGGTGCTGGAAGAGGTTTTGTGCATAGCATGTGGAAGTGACAGGATTCTCCTCAAGTGTATCTGATCTCAATACAGACATTGCAAACGTCCTTGTTCAATGGGAGTGTAGCTCCGTCCTAGCTCCCATCAAAGTGTCTAGCAGACATCTGCATGGAAAGCATACACACTTCCGAGAGTTGAGCTTATGGACTGTCCCTCCCTCATCCTGCCTGCAGTTACACCACGCTCCTAACAGGCCTAGCCCCGATGCGTGCCTGAGTGTTGTGAGAGGTAAGTGGAAATTCACGGCCCACAAGACTAGTGCATCCAAGCTCAAACCAGCGATTTCCTAGTATTCCCTGTATGAACCACGTGCTACATCCTAAGTGCCATACGAGAGAAGCTAGCTGAACGCCTTGTCCAAAATCAACGTACTTTGGAGAGTTGAGCTAACCCTCAGTCCCTCACAGTTGCACAGTGCCTGCAGAAAGTTTCCAACATCTGCACCACAGCCGTTTGTCAGAGTCTTGTGAGACGCAAGTGGAATAAGCAGACCTGGAGGGTGTCTCCAGCTGCAGTGGAGTTGTATTCTAGGTACCTCCTGGCTTAGAACACTGTTACGTTCTCAGTGCCCGAGGAACGCAGCTAGTTGAAAGCTGGCTTTTAGGCGAGCTTACTTGTGCGAGCTGAGATCAGGGCAGGACCCGCCCCCATCCTGACTGCCCGTAGATGTAGGTCCCAGCATCCTTATTTTAGGTCCCGAAGAGGTTGTGTGAAAATCTTGTGGAAGTGACAGGATTCTCCTCAAGTGTATCTGATCTCAATACAGACATTGCAAACGTCCTTGTTCAATGAGAGTGTAGCTCGGTCCAAGCTCCCATCAAAGTGTCTAGCAGACATCTGCTACAAACCATACAGACGTCTCAGAGTTGAGCTTATGGACTGTCCCTCTCACATCCTGCCTGCAGGAACACCGCGCTCCTAACAGGCCTAGCCCCGATGCGTGCCTGAAGTGTTGTGAGAGTTAAGTGGAAATTCACGGCCCACAAGACTAGTGCATCCAAGCTCAAACCAGCGATTTCCTAGTATTCCCTGTATGAACCACGTGCTACATCCTAAGTGCCATACGAGAGAAGCTAGCTGAACGCCTTGTCCAAAAGCAACTTACTTCGGAGAGTTGAGCTAACCCTCAGTCCCTCGCAGTTGCACACTGCCTGCAGAAAGATTTTCCATCATCTGCATCACAGCCATTTGTCAGAGTCTTGTGAGACGCAGGTGGAATAAGCAGAGCTGGAGGGTGTCTCTAGCTGCAGTGGAGGGGTATTCTGGGTACCTCCTGGCTTAGAGTACTGCGACGTTCTCAGTGCCCTAAGAACGCAGCTAGTTGAAAGCTTGCTTGGAGGCATGCTTCGTTCTGCGAGCTGATGTCAGGGCAGGACCCACCCGCATCCTGACTGCCCGTAGACATAGGACCTAGCATCCTTATGTTTGGTGCTGGAAGAGGTTTTGTGCATAGCATGTGGAAGTGACAGGATTCTCCTCAAGTGTATCTGATCTCAATACAGACATTGCAAACGTCCTTGTTCAATGGGAGTGTAGCTCCGTCCTAGCTCCCATCAAAGTGTCTAGCAGACATCTGCATGGAAAGCATACACACTTCCGAGAGTTGAGCTTATGGACTGTCCCTCCCTCATCCTGCCTGCAGTTACACCACGCTCCTAACAGGCCTAGCCCCGATGCGTGCCTGAGTGTTGTGAGAGGTAAGTGGAAATTCACGGCCCACAAGACTAGTGCATCCAAGCTCAAACCAGCGATTTCCTAGTATTCCCTGTATGAACCAGGTGCTACATCCTAAGTGCCATACGAGAGAAGCTAGCTGAACGCCTTGTCCAAAATCAACGTACTTTGGAGAGTTGAGCTAACCCTCAGTCCCTCACAGTTGCACAGTGCCTGCAGAAAGTTTCCAACATCTGCACCACAGCCGTTTGTCAGAGTCTTGTGAGACGCAGGTGGAATAAGCAGACCTGGAAGGTGTCTCCAGCTGCAGTGGAGTTGTATTCTAGGTACCTCCTGGCTTAGAACACTGTTACGTTCCCAGTGCCCGACGAACACAGCTAGTTGAAAGCTGGCTTTTAGGCGAGCTTACTTGTGCGAGCTGAGATGAGGGCAGGACCCACCCGCATCCTGACTGCCCATAGATGTAGGTCCCAGCATCCTTATTTTAGGTGCCGAAGAGGTTGTGTGAAAAGCTTGTGGAAGTGACAGGATTCTCCTCAAGTGTATCTGATCTCAATACAGACATTGCAAACGTCCTTGTTCAATGAGAGTGTAGCTCGGTCCTAGCTCCCATCAAAGTGTCTAGCAGACATCTCCCTGCAAAGCATACACACTTCCGAGAGTTGAGCTTATGGACTGTCCCTCCCACATCCTGCCTGGAGATACACCGCGATCCTAACAGGCCTAGCCCCGATGCGTGCCTGAAGTGTTGTGAAAGCTAAGTGGAAAGTCCCGGCCCACAAGACTAGGCATCCAAGCTCAATCCATCGATTTTCTAGTGTTCCCTGCATGAGCCAGGTGCTACATCCTAAGTGCCATACGAGAGAAGCTAGCTGAACGCCTTGTCCAAAAGCAACTTACTTCGGAGTGTTGAGCTAACCCTCAGTCCCTCGCAGTTGCACACTGCCTGCAGAAAGATTTTCCAACATCTGCATCTGAGCCGTTTGTCAGAGTCTTGTGAGACGCAGGTGGAATAAGCAGACCTGGAAGGTGTCTCCAGCTGCAGTGGAGTTGTATTCTTGGTACCTCCTGGCTTAGAACACTGTTACGTTCTCAGTGCCCGAGGAACGCAGCTAGTTGAAAGCTGGATTTTAGGCGAGCTTACTTGTGCGAGGTGAGATCAGGGCAGGACCCGCCCCCATCCTGACTGCCCGTAGATGTAGGTCCCAGCATCCTTATTTTAGGTCCCGAAGAGGTTGTGTGAAAATCTTGTGGAAGTGACAGGATTCTCCTCAAGTGTATCTGATCTCAATACAGACATTGCAAACGTCCTTGTTCAATGAGAGTGTAGCTCGGTCCTAGCTCCCATCAAAGTGTCTAGCAGACATCTCCCTGCAAAGCATACACACTTCCGAGAGTTGAGCTTATGGACTGTCCCTCCCACATCCTGCCTGGAGATACACCGCTTTCCTAACAGGCCTAGCCCTGATGCGTGCCTGAAGTGTTGTGAAAGCTAAGTGGAAAGTCCCGGCCCACAAGACTAGGCATCCAAGCTCAACAAGCGTTTTCCTAGTATTCCCTGTATGAACCAGGTGCTACATCCTAACCGCCATTCGAGAGAAGCTAGCTGAACGCCTTGTCCAAAATCAACTTTGTTCCGAGAGTGGAGCTCACCCTCAGTCCCTCACAGTTGCACACTGCCTGCAGAAAGAGTTTCCATTATCTGACCCAGAGCCGTTTGTCAGAGGCTTGTGAGACGCAAGTGGAATAAGCAGACCTGGAGGGTGTCTCCAGCTGCCTTGGAGTTGTATTCTGGGTACCTCCTGGCTTAGAACACTGTTACGTTCTCAGTGCCCGAGGAACGCAGCTACTTGAAAGCTGGCTTGTAGGCGAGCTTACTTGTGCGAGCTGAGATAAGGGCAGGACCCTCCCGCATCATGACTGCCCGTGGACGTAGTTCCCAGCATCCTTATGTTAGGTGCCGAAGAGGTTGTGTGAAAAGCTTGTGGAAGTGACAGGATTCTCCTCAAGTGTATCTGATCTCAATACAGACATTGCAAACGTCCTTGTTCAATGAGAGTGTAGCTCGGTCCTAGCTCCCATCAAAGTGTCTAGCAGACATCTGCCTGCAAAGCATACACACTTCCGAGAGTTGAGCTTATGGACTGTCCCTCCCACATCCTGCCTGGAGATACACCGCGTTCCTAACAGGCCTAGCCCCGATGCGTGCCTGAAGTGTTGTGAAAGCTAAGTGGAAAGTCCCGGCCCACAAGACTAGGCATCCAAGCTCAATCCATCGATTTTCTAGTGTTCCCTGCATGAGCCAGGTGCTACATCCTAAGTGCCATACGAGAGAAGCTAGCTGAACGCCTTGTCCAAAAGCAACTTACTTCGGAGAGTTGAGCTAACCCTCAGTCCCTCGCAGTTGCACACTGCCTGCAGAAAGATTTTCCAACATCTGCATCACAGCCGTTTGTCAGAGTCTTGTGAGACGCAGGTGGAATAAGCATACCTGGAGGGTGTCTCCAGCTGCAGTGGAGGGGTATTCTGGGTACCTCCTGGCTTAGAGTACTGCGACGTTCTCAGTGCCCTAAGAACGCAGCTAGTTGAAAGCTTGCTTGGAGGCATGCTTCGTTCTGCGAGCTGATGTCAGGGCAGGACCCACCCGCATCCTGACTGCCCGTAGACATAGGACCTAGCATCCTTATGTTTGGTGCTGGAAGAGGTTTTGTGCATAGCATGTGGAAGTGACAGGATTCTCCTCAAGTGTATCTGATCTCAATACAGACATTGCAAACGTCCTTGTTCAATGGGAGTGTAGCTCCGTCCTAGCTCCCATCAAAGTGTCTAGCAGACATCTGCATGGAAAGCATACACACTTCCGAGAGTTGAGCTTATGGACTGTCCCTCCCTCATCCTGCCTGCAGTTACACCACGCTCCTAACAGGCCTAGCCCCGATGCGTGCCTGAGTGTTGTGAGAGCTAAGTGGAAAGTCCCGGCCCACAAGTCTAGTGCATCCAAGCTCAATCCAGCGATTTCCTAGTATTCCCTGTATGAACCAGGTGCTACATCCTAAGTGCCATACGAGAGAAGCTAGCTGAACGCCTAGTCCAAAAGCAACATACTTCGGAGAGTTGAGCTAACCCTCAGTCCCTCGCAGTTGCACACTACCTGCAGAAAGATTTTCCAACATCTGCATCTGAGCCGTTTGTCAGAGGCTTGTGAGACGCAAGTGGAATAAGCAGACCTGGAGGGTGTCTCCAGCTGCAGTGGAGTTGTATTCTAGGTACCTCCTGGCTTAGAACACTGTTACGTTCTCAGTGCCCGAGGAACGCAGCTAGTTGAAAGCTGGCTTTTAGGCGAGCTTACTTGTGCGAGCTGAGATCAGGGCAGGACCCGCCCCCATCCTGACTGCCCGTAGATGTAGGTCCCAGCATCCTTATTTTAGGTCCCGAAGAGGTTGTGTGAAAATCTTGTGGAAGTGACAGGATTCTCCTCAAGTGTATCTGATCTCAATACAGACATTGCAAACGTCCTTGTTCAATGAGAGTGTAGCTCGGTCCAAGCTCCCATCAAAGTGTCTAGCAGACATCTGCTACAAACCATACAGACGTCTCAGAGTTGAGCTTATGGACTGTCCCTCTCACATCCTGCCTGCAGGAACACCGCGCTCCTAACAGGCCTAGCCCCGATGCGTGCCTGAAGTGTTGTGAGAGTTAAGTGGAAATTCACGGCCCACAAGACTAGTGCATCCAAGCTCAAACCTGCGATTTCCTAGTATTCCCTGTGTGAACCACGTGCTACATCCTAAGTGCCATACGAGAGAAGCTAGCTGAACGCCTTGTCCAAAAGCAACTTACTTCGGAGAGTTGAGCTAACCCTCAGTCCCTCGCAGTTGCACACTGCCTGCAGAAAGATTTTCCAACATCTGCATCACAGCCATTTGTCAGAGTCTTGTGAGACGCAGGTGGAATAAGCATACCTGGAGGGTGTCTCCAGCTGCAGTGGAGGGGTATTCTGGGTACCTCCTGGCTTAGAGTACTGCGACGTTCTCAGTGCCCTAAGAACGCAGCTAGTTGAAAGCTTGCTTGGAGGCATGCTTCGTTCTGCGAGCTGATGTCAGGGCAGGACCCACCCGCATCCTGACTGCCCGTAGACATAGGACCTGGCATCCTTATGTTTGGTGCTGGAAGAGGTTTTGTGCATAGCATGTGGAAGTGACAGGATTCTCCTCAAGTGTATCTGATCTCAATACAGACATTGCAAACGTCCTTGTTCAATGGGAGTGTAGCTCCGTCCTAGCTCCCATCAAAGTGTCTAGCAGACATCTGCATGGAAAGCATACACACTTCCGAGAGTTGAGCTTATGGACTGTCCCTCCCTCATCCTGCCTGCAGTTACACCACGCTCCTAACAGGCCTAGCCCCGATGCGTGCCTGAGTGTTGTGAGAGCTAAGTGGAAAGTCCCGGCCCACAAGTCTAGTGCATCCAAGCTCAATCCAGCGATTTCCTAGTATTCCCTGTATGAACCAGGTGCTACATCCTAAGTGCCATACGAGAGAAGCTAGCTGAACGCCTAGTCCAAAAGCAACATACTTCGGAGAGTTGAGCTAACCCTCAGTCCCTCGCAGTTGCACACTACCTGCAGAAAGATTTTCCAACATCTGCATCTGAGCCGTTTGTCAGAGGCTTGTGAGACGCAAGTGGAATAAGCAGACCTGGAGGGTGTCTCCAGCTGCAGTGGAGTTGTATTCTAGGTACCTCCTGGCTTAGAACACTGTTACGTTCTCAGTGCCCGAGGAACGCAGCTAGTTGAAAGCTGGCTTTTAGGCGAGCTTACTTGTGCGAGCTGAGATCAGGGCAGGACCCGCCCCCATCCTGACTGCCCGTAGATGTAGGTCCCAGCATCCTTATTTTAGGTCCCGAAGAGGTTGTGTGAAAATCTTGTGGAAGTGACAGGATTCTCCTCAAGTGTATCTGATCTCAATACAGACATTGCAAACGTCCTTGTTCAATGAGAGTGTAGCTCGGTCCAAGCTCCCATCAAAGTGTCTAGCAGACATCTGCTACAAACCATACAGACGTCTCAGAGTTGAGCTTATGGACTGTCCCTCTCACATCCTGCCTGCAGGAACACCGCGCTCCTAACAGGCCTAGCCCCGATGCGTGCCTGAAGTGTTGTGAGAGTTAAGTGGAAATTCACGGCCCACAAGACTAGTGCATCCAAGCTCAAACCAGCGATTTCCTAGTATTCCCTGTATGAACCACGTGCTACATCCTAAGTGCCATACGAGAGAAGCTAGCTGAACGCCTTGTCCAAAAGCAACTTACTTCGGAGAGTTGAGCTAACCCTCAGTCCCTCGCAGTTGCACACTGCCTGCAGAAAGATTTTCCAACATCTGCATCACAGCCATTTGTCAGAGTCTTGTGAGACGCAGGTGGAATAAGCAGAGCTGGAGGGTGTCTCTAGCTGCAGTGGAGGGGTATTCTGGGTACCTCCTGGCTTAGAGTACTGCGACGTTCTCAGTGCCCTAAGAACGCAGCTAGTTGAAAGCTTGCTTGGAGGCATGCTTCGTTCTGCGAGCTGATGTCAGGGCAGGACCCACCCGCATCCTGACTGCCCGTAGACATAGGACCTAGCATCCTTATGTTTGGTGCTGGAAGAGGTTTTGTGCATAGCATGTGGAAGTGACAGGATTCTCCTCAAGTGTATCTGATCTCAATACAGACATTGCAAACGTCCTTGTTCAATGGGAGTGTAGCTCCGTCCTAGCTCCCATCAAAGTGTCTAGCAGACATCTGCATGGAAAGCATACACACTTCCGAGAGTTGAGCTTATGGACTGTCCCTCCCTCATCCTGCCTGCAGTTACACCACGCTCCTAACAGGCCTAGCCCCGATGCGTGCCTGAGTGTTGTGAGAGCTAAGTGGAAAGTCCCGGCCCACAAGTCTAGTGCATCCAAGCTCAATCCACCGATTTCCTAGTATTCCCTGTATGAACCAGGTGCTACATCCTAAGTGCCATACGAGAGAAGCTAGCTGAACGCCTAGTCCAAAAGCAACATACTTCGGAGAGTTGAGCTAACCCTCAGTCCCTCGCAGTTGCACACTACCTGCAGAAAGATTTTCCAACATCTGCATCTGAGCCGTTTGTCAGAGGCTTGTGAGACGCAAGTGGAATAAGCAGACCTGGAGGGTGTCTCCAGCTGCAGTGGAGTTGTATTCTAGGTACCTCCTGGCTTAGAACACTGTTACGTTCTCAGTGCCCGAGGAACGCAGCTAGTTGAAAGCTGGCTTTTAGGCGAGCTTACTTGTGCGAGCTGAGATCAGGGCAGGAACCGCCCCCATCCTGACTGCCCGTAGATGTAGGTCCCAGCATCCTTATTTTAGGTCCCGAAGAGGTTGTGTGAAAATCTTGTGGAAGTGACAGGATTCTCCTCAAGTGTATCTGATCTCAATACAGACATTGCAAACGTCCTTGTTCAATGAGAGTGTAGCTCGGTCCTAGCTCCCATCAAAGTGTCTAGCAGACATCTGCCTGCAAACCATACAGACGTCTCAGAGTTGAGCTTATGGACTGTCCCTCTCACATCCTGCCTGCAGGTACACCGCGCACCTAACAGGCCTAGCTCCGATGCGTGCCTGAAGTGTTGTGAGAGATAAGTGGAAATTCCCGGCCCACAAGACTAGTGCATCCAAGCTCAACAAGCGTTTTCCTAGTATTCCCTGTATGAACCAGTTGCTACATCCTAACCGCCATTCGAGAGAAGCTAGCTGAACGCCTTGTCCAAAATCAACTTTGTTCCGAGAGTGGAGATCACCCTCAGTCCCTCACAGTTGCACACTGCCTGCAGAAAGAGTTTCCATTATCTGACCCAGAGCCGTTTGTCAGAGGCTTGTGAGACGCAAGTGGAATAAGCAGACCTGGAGGGTGTCTCCAGCTGCCTTGGAGTTGTATTCTGGGTACCTCCTGGCTTAGAACACTGTTACGTTCTCAGTGCCCGAGGAACGCAGCTACTTGAAAGCTGGCTTGTAGGCGAGCTTCCTTCTGCGAGCTGAGATAAGGGCAGGACCCTCCCGCATCATGACTGCCCGTGGACGTAGTTCCCAGCATCCTTATGTTAGGTGCCGAAGAGGTTGTGTGAAAAGCTTGTGGAAGTGACAGGATTCTCCTCAAGTGTATCTGATCTCAATACAGACATTGCAAACGTCCTTGTTCAATGAGAGTGTAGCTCGGTCCTAGCTCCCATCAAAGTGTCTAGCAGACATCTGCCTGCAAAGCATACACACTTCCGAGAGTTGAGCTTATGGACTGTCCCTCCCTCATCCTGCCTGCAGTTACACCACGCTCCTAACAGGCCTAGCCCCGATGCGTGCCTGAGTGTTGTGAGAGGTAAGTGGAAATTCACGGCCCACAAGACTAGTGCATCCAAGCTCAAACCAGCGATTTCCTAGTATTCCCTGTATGAACCACGTGTTACATCCTAAGTGCCATACGAGAGAAGCTACCTGAACGCCTTGTCCAAAATCAACGTACTTTGGAGAGTTGAGCTAACCCTCAGTCCCTCACAGTTGCACAGTGCCTGCAGAAAGTTTCCAACATCTGCACCACAGCCGTTTGTCAGAGTCTTGTGAGACGCAGGTGGAATAAGCAGACCTGGAAGGTGTCTCCAGCTGCAGTGGAGTTGTATTCTAGGTACCTCCTGGCTTAGAACACTGTTACGTTCCCAGTGCCCGACGAACACAGCTAGTTGAAAGCTGGCTTTTAGGCGAGCTTACTTGTGCGAGCTGAGATGAGGGCAGGACCCACCCGCATCCTGACTGCCCATAGATGTAGGTCCCAGCATCCTTATTTTAGGTGCCGAAGAGGTTGTGTGAAAAGCTTGTGGAAGTGACAGGATTCTCCTCAAGTGTATCTGATCTCAATACAGACATTGCAAACGTCCTTGTTCAATGAGAGTGTAGCTCGGTCCTAGCTCCCATCAAAGTGTCTAGCAGACATCTCCCTGCAAAGCATACACACTTCCGAGAGTTGAGCTTATGGACTGTCCCACCCACATCCTGCCTGGAGATACACCGCGATCCTAACAGGCCTAGCCCCGATGCGTGCCTGAAGTGTTGTGAAAGCTAAGTGGAAAGTCCCGGCCCACAAGACTAGGCATCCAAGCTCAATCCAGCGATTTTCTAGTATTCCCTGCATGAGCCAGGTGCTACATCCTAAGTGCCATACGAGAGAAGCTAGCTGAACGCCTTGTCCAAAAGCAACTTACCTCGGAGTGTTGAGCTAACCCTCATTCCCTCGCAGTTGCACACTGCCTGCAGAAAGATTTTCCAACATCTGCATCTGAGCCGTTTGTCAGAGTCTTGTGAGACGCAGGTGGAATAAGCAGACCTGGAAGGTGTCTCCAGCTGCAGTGGAGTTGTATTCTAGGTACCTCCTGGCTTAGAACACTGTTACGTTCTCAGTGCCCGAGGAACGCAGCTAGTTGAAAGCTGGATTTTAGGCGAGCTTACTTGTGCGAGGTGAGATCAGGGCAGGACCCGCCCCCATCCTGACTGCCCGTAGATGTAGGTCCCAGCATCCTTATTTTAGGTCCCGAAGAGGTTGTGTGAAAATCTTGTGGAAGTGACAGGATTCTCCTCAAGTGTATCTGATCTCAATACAGACATTGCAAACGTCCTTGTTCAATGAGAGTGTAGCTCGGTCCTAGCTCCCATCAAAGTGTCTAGCAGACATCTGCCTGCAAAGCATACACACTTCCGAGAGTTGAGCTTATGGACTGTCCCTCCCTCATCCTGCCTGCAGTTACACCACGCTCCTAACAGGCCTAGCCCCGATGCGTGCCTGAGTGTTGTGAGAGGTAAGTGGAAATTCACGGCCCACAAGACTAGTGCATCCAAGCTCAAACCAGCGATTTCCTAGTATTCCCTGTATGAACCACGTGCTACATCCTAAGTGCCATACGAGAGAAGCTAGCTGAACGCCTTGTCCAAAATCAACGTACTTCGGAGAGTTGAGCTAACCCTCAGTCCCTCGCAGTTGCACACTGCCTGCAGAAAGATTTTCCAACATCTGCATCACAGCCGTTTGTCAGAGTCTTGTGAGACGCAGGTGGAATAAGCATACCTGGAGGGTGTCTCCAGCTGCAGTGGAGGGGTATTCTGGGTACCTCCTGGCTTAGAGTACTGCGACGTTCTCAGTGCCCTAAGAACGCAGCTAGTTGAAAGCTTGCTTGGAGGCATGCTTCGTTCTGCGAGCTGATGTCAGGGCAGGACCCACCCGCATCCTGACTGCCCGTAGACATAGGACCTAGCATCCTTATGTTTGGTGCTGGAAGAGGTTTTGTGCATAGCATGTGGAAGTGACAGGATTCTCCTCAAGTGTATCTGATCTCAATACAGACATTGCAAACGTCCTTGTTCAATGGGAGTGTAGCTCCGTCCTAGCTCCCATCAAAGTGTCTAGCAGACATCTGCCTGCAAAGCATACACACTTCCGAGAGTTGAGCTTATGGACTGTCCCTCCCTCATCCGGCCTGCAGTTACACCACGCTCCTAAGAGGCCTAGCCCCGATGCGAGCCTGAGTGTTGTGAGAGCTAAGTGGAAAGTCCCGGCCCACGAGACTGGTGCATCCAAGCTCAATCCACGGATTTCCTAGTATTCCCTGTATGAACCAGGTGCTACATCCTAAGTGCCATACGAGAGAAGCTAGCTGAACGCCTAGTCCAAAAGCAACATACTTCGGAGAGTTGAGCTAACCCTCAGTCCCTCGCAGTTGCACACTACCTGCAGAAAGATTTTCCAACATCTGCATCTGAGCCGTTTGTCAGAGGCTTGTGAGACGCAAGTGGAATAAGCAGACCTGGAGGGTGTCTCCAGCTGCAGTGGAGTTGTATTCTAGGTACCTCCTGGCTTAGAACACTGTTACGTTCTCAGTGCCCGAGGAACGCAGCTAGTTGAAAGCTGGCTTTTAGGCGAGCTTACTTGTGCGAGCTGAGATCAGGGCAGGAACCGCCCCCATCCTGACTGCCCGTAGATGTAGGTCCCAGCATCCTTATTTTAGGTCCCGAAGAGGTTGTGTGAAAATCTTGTGGAAGTGACAGGATTCTCCTCAAGTGTATCTGATCTCAATACAGACATTGCAAACGTCCTTGTTCAATGAGAGTGTAGCTCGGTCCTAGCTCCCATCAAAGTGTCTAGCAGACATCTGCCTGCAAACCATACAGACGTCTCAGAGTTGAGCTTATGGACTGTCCCTCTCACATCCTGCCTGCAGGTACACCGCGCACCTAACAGGCCTAGCTCCGATGCGTGCCTGAAGTGTTGTGAGAGATAAGTGGAAATTCCCGGCCCACAAGACTAGTGCATCCAAGCTCAACAAGCGTTTTCCTAGTATTCCCTGTATGAACCAGTTGCTACATCCTAACCGCCATTCGAGAGAAGCTAGCTGAACGCCTTCTCCAAAATCAACTTTGTTCCGAGAGTGGAGATCACCCTCAGTCCCTCACAGTTGCACACTGCCTGCAGAAAGAGTTTCCATTATCTGACCCAGAGCCGTTTGTCAGAGGCTTGTGAGACGCAAGTGGAATAAGCAGACCTGGAGGGTGTCTCCAGCTGCCTTGGAGTTGTATTCTGGGTACCTCCTGGCTTAGAACACTGTTACGTTCTCAGTGCCCGAGGAACGCAGCTACTTGAAAGCTGGCTTGTAGGCGAGCTTCCTTCTGCGAGCTGAGATAAGGGCAGGACCCTCCCGCATCATGACTGCCCGTGGACGTAGTTCCCAGCATCCTTATGTTAGGTGCCGAAGAGGTTGTGTGAAAAGCTTGTGGAAGTGACAGGATTCTCCTCAAGTGTATCTGATCTCAATACAGACATTGCAAACGTCCTTGTTCAATGAGAGTGTAGCTAGGTCCTAGCTCCCATCAAAGTGTCTAGCAGACATCTGCCTGCAAAGCATACACACTTCCGAGAGTTGAGCTTATGGACTGTCCCTCCCTCATCCTGCCTGCAGTTACACCACGCTCCTAACAGGCCTAGCCCCGATGCGTGCCTGAGTGTTGTGAGAGGTAAGTGGAAATTCACGGCCCACAAGACTAGTGCATCCAAGCTCAAACCAGCGATTTCCTAGTATTCCCTGTATGAACCACGTGCTACATCCTAAGTGCCATACGAGAGAAGCTAGCTGAACGCCTTGTCCAAAATCAACGTACTTTGGAGAGTTGAGCTAACCCTCAGTCCCTCACAGTTGCACAGTGCCTGCAGAAAGTTTCCAACATCTGCACCACAGCCGTTTGTCAGAGTCTTGTGAGACGCAGGTGGAATAAGCAGACCTGGAAGGTGTCTCCAGCTGCAGTGGAGTTGTATTCTAGGTACCTCCTGGCTTAGAACACTGTTACGTTCCCAGTGCCCGACGAACACAGCTAGTTGAAAGCTGGCTTTTAGGCGAGCTTACTTGTGCGAGCTGAGATGAGGGCAGGACCCACCCGCATCCTGACTGCCCATAGATGTAGGTCCCAGCATCCTTATTTTAGGTGCCGAAGAGGTTGTGTGAAAAGCTTGTGGAAGTGACAGGATTCTCCTCAAGTGTATCTGATCTCAATACAGACATTGCAAACGTCCTTGTTCAATGAGAGTGTAGCTCGGTCCTAGCTCCCATCAAAGTGTCTAGCAGACATCTCCCTGCAAAGCATACACACTTCCGAGAGTTGAGCTTATGGACTGTCCCACCCACATCCTGCCTGGAGATACACCGCGATCCTAACAGGCCTAGCCCCGATGCGTGCCTGAAGTGTTGTGAAAGCTAAGTGGAAAGTCCCGGCCCACAAGACTAGGCATCCAAGCTCAATCCAGCGATTTTCTAGTATTCCCTGCATGAGCCAGGTGCTACATCCTAAGTGCCATACGAGAGAAGCTAGCTGAACGCCTTGTCCAAAAGCAACTTACCTCGGAGTGTTGAGCTAACCCTCATTCCCTCGCAGTTGCACACTGCCTGCAGAAAGCTTTTCCAACATCTGCATCTGAGCCGTTTGTCAGAGTCTTGTGAGACGCAGGTGGAATAAGCAGACCTGGAAGGTGTCTCCAGCTGCAGTGGAGTTGTATTCTAGGTACCTCCTGGCTTAGAACACTGTTACGTTCTCAGTGCCCGAGGAACGCAGCTAGTTGAAAGCTGGATTTTAGGCGAGCTTACTTGTGCGAGGTGAGATCAGGGCAGGACCCGCCCCCATCCTGACTGCCCGTAGATGTAGGTCCCAGCATCCTTATTTTAGGTCCCGAAGAGGTTGTGTGAAAATCTTGTGGAAGTGACAGGATTCTCCTCAAGTGTATCTGATCTCAATACAGACATTGCAAACGTCCTTGTTCAATGAGAGTGTAGCTCGGTCCTAGCTCCCATCAAAGTGTCTAGCAGACATCTGCCTGCAAAGCATACACACTTCCGAGAGTTGAGCTTATGGACTGTCCCTCCCTCATCCTGCCTGCAGTTACACCACGCTCCTAACAGGCCTAGCCCCGATGCGTGCCTGAGTGTTGTGAGAGGTAAGTGGAAATTCACGGCCCACAAGACTAGTGCATCCAAGCTCAAACCAGCGATTTCCTAGTATTCCCTGTATGAACCACGTGCTACATCCTAAGTGCCATACGAGAGAAGCTAGCTGAACGCCTTGTCCAAAATCAACGTACTTTGGAGAGTTGAGCTAACCCTCAGTCCCTCACAGTTGCACAGTGCCTGCAGAAAGTTTCCAACATCTGCACCACAGCCGTTTGTCAGAGTCTTGTGAGACGCAGGTGGAATAAGCAGACCTGGAAGGTGTCTCCAGCTGCAGTGGAGTTGTATTCTAGGTACCTCCTGGCTTAGAACACTGTTACGTTCCCAGTGCCCGACGAACACAGCTAGTTGAAAGCTGGCTTTTAGGCGAGCTTACTTGTGCGAGCTGAGATGAGGGCAGGACCCACCCGCATCCTGACTGCCCATAGATGTAGGTCCCAGCATCCTTATTTTAGGTGCCGAAGAGGTTGTGTGAAAAGCTTGTGGAAGTGACAGGATTCTCCTCAAGTGTATCTGATCTCAATACAGACATTGCAAACGTCCTTGTTCAATGAGAGTGTAGCTCGGTCCTAGCTCCCATCAAAGTGTCTAGCAGACATCTCCCTGCAAAGCATACACACTTCCGAGAGTTGAGCTTATGGACTGTCCCACCCACATCCTGCCTGGAGATACACCGCGATCCTAACAGGCCTAGCCCCGATGCGTGCCTGAAGTGTTGTGAAAGCTAAGTGGAAAGTCCCGTCCCACAAGACTAGGCATCCAAGCTCAATCCAGCGATTTTCTAGTATTCCCTGCATGAGCCAGGTGCTACATCCTAAGTGCCATACGAGAGAAGCTAGCTGAACGCCTTGTCCAAAAGCAACTTACCTCGGAGTGTTGAGCTAACCCTCAGTCCCTCGCAGTTGCACACTGCCTGCAGAAAGATTTTCCAACATCTGCATCTGAGCCGTTTGTCAGAGTCTTGTGAGACGCAGGTGGAATAAGCAGACCTGGAAGGTGTCTCCAGCTGCAGTGGAGTTGTATTCTAGGTACCTCCTGGCTTAGAACACTGTTACGTTCTCAGTGCCCGAGGAACGCAGCTAGTTGAAAGCTGGATTTTAGGCGAGCTTACTTGTGCGAGGTGAGATCAGGGCAGGACCCGCCCCCATCCTGACTGCCCGTAGATGTAGGTCCCAGCATCCTTATTTTAGGTCCCGAAGAGGTTGTGTGAAAATCTTGTGGAAGTGACAGGATTCTCCTCAAGTGTATCT
Organism: Vulpes vulpes; assembly: GCF_048418805.1. Lineage (NCBI taxonomy): Eukaryota > Metazoa > Chordata > Mammalia > Carnivora > Canidae > Vulpes > Vulpes vulpes. The sequence continues at coordinate 132,810 of NW_027325753.1, forward strand.
GATCTCAATACAGACATTGCAAACGTCCTTGTTCAATGAGAGTGTAGCTCGGTCCTAGCTCCCATCAAAGTGTCTAGCAGACATCTGCCTGCAAAGCATACACACTTCCGAGAGTTGAGCTTATGGACTGTCCCTCCCTCATCCTGCCTGCAGTTACACCACGCTCCTAACAGGCCTAGCCCCGATGCGTGCCTGAAGTGTTGTCAGAGCTAAGTGGAAATTCCCGGCCCACAAGACTAGTGCATCCAAGCTCAATGCAGCGATTTCCAGGTATTCCCTGCATGAGCCAGGTGCTACATCCTAAGTGCCATACGAGAGAAGCTAGCTGAACGCCTTGTCCAAAAGCAACTTACTTCGGAGAGTTGAGCTAACCCTCAGTCCCTCGCAGTTGCACACTGCCTGCAGAAAGATTTTCCAACATCTGCATCACAGCCGTTTGTCAGAGTCTTGTGAGACGCAGGTGGAATAAGCAGACCTGGAAGGTGTCTCCAGCTGCAGTGGAGGGGTATTCTGGGTACCTCCTGGCTTAGAGTACTGCGACGTTCTCAGTGCCCTAAGAACGCAGCTAGTTGAAAGCTTGCTTGTAGGCATGCTTCGTTCTGCGAGCTGATGTCAGGGCAGGACCCACCCGCATCCTGACTGCCCGTAGACATAGGACCTAGCATCCTTATGTTTGGTGCTGGAAGAGGTTTTGTGCATAGCATGTGGAAGTGACAGGATTCTCCTCAAGTGTATCTGATCTCAATACAGACATTGCAAACGTCCTTGTTCAATGGGAGTGTAGCTCCGTCCTAGCTCCCATCAAAGTGTCTAGCAGACATCTGCATGGAAAGCATACACACTTCCGAGAGTTGAGCTTATGGACTGTCCCTCCCTCATCCTGCCTGCAGTTACACCACGCTCCTAACAGGCCTAGCCCCGATGCGTGCCTGAGTGTTGTGAGAGCTAAGTGGAAAGTCCCGGCCCACAAGTCTAGTGCATCCAAGCTCAATCCAGCGATTTCCTAGTATTCCCTGTATGAACCAGGTGCTACATCCTAAGTGCCATACGAGAGAAGCTAGCTGAACGCCTAGTCCAAAAGCAACATACTTCGGAGAGTTGAGCTAACACTCAGTCCCTCGCAGTTGCACACTACCTGCAGAAAGATTTTCCAACATCTGCATCTGAGCCGTTTGTCAGAGGCTTGTGAGACGCAAGTGGAATAAGCAGACCTGGAGGGTGTCTCCAGCTGCAGTGGAGTTGTATTCTAGGTACCTCCTGGCTTAGAACACTGTTACGTTCTCAGTGCCCGAGGAACGCAGCTAGTTGAAAGCTGGCTTTTAGGCGAGCTTACTTGTGCGAGCTGAGATCAGGGCAGGACCCGCCCCCATCCTGACTGCCCGTAGATGTAGGTCCCAGCATCCTTATTTTAGGTCCCGAAGAGGTTGTGTGAAAATCTTGTGGAAGTGACAGGATTCTCCTCAAGTGTATCTGATCTCAATAAAGACATTGCAAACGTCCTTGTTCAATGAGAGTGTAGCTCGGTCCTAGCTCCCATCAAAGTGTCTAGCAGACATCTGCCTGCAAACCATACAGACGTCTCAGAGTTGAGCTTATGGACTGTCCCTCTCACATCCTGCCTGCAGGTACACCGCGCACCTAACAGGCCTAGCTCCGATGCGTGCCTGAAGTGTTGTGAGAGATAAGTGGAAATTCCCGGCCCACAAGACTAGTGCATCCAAGCTCAACAAGCGTTTTCCTAGTATTCCCTGTATGAACCAGTTGCTACATCCTAACCGCCATTCGAGAGAAGCTAGCTGAACGCCTTGTCCAAAATCAACTTTGTTCCGAGAGTGGAGATCACCCTCAGTCCCTCACAGTTGCACACTGCCTGCAGAAAGAGTTTCCATTATCTGACCCAGAGCCGTTTGTCAGAGGCTTGTGAGACGCAAGTGGAATAAGCAGACCAGGAGGGTGTCTCCAGCTGCCTTGGAGTTGTATTCTGGGTACCTCCTGGCTTAGAACACTGTTACGTTCTCAGTGCCCGAGGAACGCAGCTACTTGAATGCTGGCTTGTAGGCGAGCTTCCTTCTGCGAGCTGAGATAAGGGCAGGACCCTCCCGCATCATGACTGCCCGTGGACTTAGTTCCCAGCATCCTTATGTTAGGTGCCGAAGAGGTTGTGTGAAAAGCTTGTGGAAGTGACAGGATTCTCCTCAAGTGTATCTGATCTCAATACAGACATTGCAAACGTCCTTGTTCAATGAGAGTGTAGCTCGGTCCTAGCTCCCATCAAAGTGTCTAGCAGACATCTGCCTGCAAAGCATACACACTTCCGAGAGTTGAGCTTATGGACTGTCCCTCCCACATCCTGCCTGGAGATACACCGCGTTCCTAACAGGCCTAGCCCTGATGCGTGCCTGAAGTGTTGTGAAAGCTAAGTGGAAAGTCCCGGCCCACAAGACTAGGCATCCAAGCTCAATCCATCGATTTTCTAGTGTTCCCTGCATGAGCCAGGTGCTACATCCTAAGTGCCATACGAGAGAAGCTAGCTGAACGCCTTGTCCAAAAGCAACTTACTTCGGAGAGTTGAGCTAACCCTCAGTCCCTCGCAGTTGCACACTGCCTGCAGAAAGATTTTCCAACATCTGCATCACAGCCGTTTGTCAGAGTCTTGTGAGACGCAGGTGGAATAAGCATACCTGGAGGGTGTCTCCAGCTGCAGTGGAGGGGTATTCTGGGTACCTCCTGGCTTAGAGTACTGCGACGTTCTCAGTGCCCTAAGAACGCAGCTAGTTGAAAGCTTGCTTGGAGGCATGCTTCGTTCTGCGAGCTGATGTCAGGGCAGGACCCACCCGCATCCTGACTGCCCGTAGACATAGGACCTAGCATCCTTATGTTTGGTGCTGGAAGACGTTTTGTGCATAGCATGTGGAAGTGACAGGATTCTCCTCAAGTGTATCTGATCTCAATACAGACATTGCAAACGTCCTTGTTCAATGGGAGTGTAGCTCCGTCCTAGCTCCCATCAAAGTGTCTAGCAGACATCTGCCTGCAAAGCATACACACTTCCGAGAGTTGAGCTTATGGACTGTCCCTCCCTCATCCTGCCTGCAGTTACACCACGCTCCTAACAGGCCTAGCCCCGATGCGTGCCTGAGTGTTGTGAGAGCTAAGTGGAAAGTCCCGGCCCACAAGACTAGTGCATCCAAGCTCAAACCAGCGATTTCCTAGTATTCCCTGTATGAACCACGTGCTACATCCTAAGTGCCATACGAGAGAAGCTAGCTGAACGCCTTGTCCAAAATCAACGTACTTTGGAGAGTTGAGCTAACCCTCAGTCCCTCACAGTTGCACAGTGCCTGCAGAAAGTTTCCAACATCTGCACCACAGCCGTTTGTCAGAGTCTTGTGAGACGCAGGTGGAATAAGCAGACCTGGAAGGTGTCTCCAGCTGCAGTGGAGTTGTATTCTAGGTACCTCCTGGCTTAGAACACTGTTACGTTCCCAGTGCCCGACGAACACAGCTAGTTGAAAGCTGGCTTTTAGGCGAGCTTACTTGTGCGAGCTGAGATGAGGGCAGGACCCACCCGCATCCTGACTGCCCATAGATGTAGGTCCCAGCATCCTTATTTTAGGTGCCGAAGAGGTTGTGTGAAAAGCTTGTGGAAGTGACAGGATTCTCCTCAAGTGTATCTGATCTCAATACAGACATTGCAAACGTCCTTGTTCAATGAGAGTGTAGCTCGGTCCTAGCTCCCATCAAAGTGTCTAGCAGACATCTCCCTGCAAAGCATACACACTTCCGAGAGTTGAGCTTATGGACTGTCCCACCCACATCCTGCCTGGAGATACACCGCGATCCTAACAGGCCTAGCCCCGATGCGTGCCTGAAGTGTTGTGAAAGCTAAGTGGAAAGTCCCGGCCCACAAGACTAGGCATCCAAGCTCAATCCAGCGATTTTCTAGTATTCCCTGCATGAGCCAGGTGCTACATCCTAAGTGCCATACGAGAGAAGCTAGCTGAACGCCTTGTCCAAAAGCAACTTACCTCGGAGTGTTGAGCTAACCCTCATTCCCTCGCAGTTGCACACTGCCTGCAGAAAGATTTTCCAACATCTGCATCTGAGCCGTTTGTCAGAGTCTTGTGAGACGCAGGTGGAATAAGCAGACCTGGAAGGTGTCTCCAGCTGCAGTGGAGTTGTATTCTAGGTACCTCCTGGCTTAGAACACTGTTACGTTCTCAGTGCCCGAGGAACGCAGCTAGTTGAAAGCTGGATTTTAGGCGAGCTTACTTGTGCGAGGTGAGATCAGGGCAGGACCCGCCCCCATCCTGACTGCCCGTAGATGTAGGTCCCAGCATCCTTATTTTAGGTCCCGAAGAGGTTGTGTGAAAATCTTGTGGAAGTGACAGGATTCTCCTCAAGTGTATCTGATCTCAATACAGACATTGCAAACGTCCTTGTTCAATGAGAGTGTAGCTCGGTCCTAGCTCCCATCAAAGTGTCTAGCAGACATCTACAAACCATACAGACGTCTCAGAGTTGAACTTATGGACTGTCCCTCTCACATCCTGCCTGCAGGAACACCACGCTCCTAACAGGCCTAGCCCCGATGCGTGCCTGAAGTGTTGTCAGAGCTAAGTGGAAATTCCCGGCCCACAAGACTAGTGCATCCAAGCTCAATGCAGCGATTTCCAGGTATTCCCTGCATGAGCCAGGTGCTACATCCTAAGTGCCATACGAGAGAAGCTAGCTGAACGCCTAGTCCAAAAGCAACATACTTCGGAGAGTTGAGCTAACCCTCAGTCCCTCGCAGTTGCACACTGCCTGCAGAAAGATTTTCCAACATCTGCATCACAGCCGTTTGTCAGAGTCTTGTGAGACGCAGGTGGAATAAGCATACCTGGAGGGTGTCTCCAGCTGCAGTGGAGGGGTATTCTGGGTACCTCCTGGCTTAGAGTACTGCGACGTTCTCAGTGCCCTAAGAACGCAGCTAGTTGAAAGCTTGCTTGGAGGCATGCTTCGTTCTGCGAGCTGATGTCAGGGCAGGACCCACCCGCATCCTGACTGCCCGTAGACATAGGACCTAGCATCCTTATGTTTGGTGCTGGAAGAGGTTTTGTGCATAGCATGTGGAAGTGACAGGATTCTCCTCAAGTGTATCTGATCTCAATACAGACATTGCAAACGTCCTTGTTCAATGGGAGTGTAGCTCCGTCCTAGCTCCCATCAAAGTGTCTAGCAGACATCTGCATGGAAAGCATACACACTTCCGAGAGTTGAGCTTATGGACTGTCCCTCCCTCATCCTGCCTGCAGTTACACCACGCTCCTAACAGGCCTAGCCCCGATGCGTGCCTGAGTGTTGTGAGAGCTAAGTGGAAAGTCCCGGCCCACAAGTCTAGTGCATCCAAGCTCAATCCACCGATTTCCTAGTATTCCCTGTATGAACCAGGTGCTACATCCTAAGTGCCATACGAGAGAAGCTAGCTGAACGCCTAGTCCAAAAGCAACATACTTCGGAGAGTTGAGCTAACACTCAGTCCCTCGCAGTTGCACACTACCTGCAGAAAGATTTTCCAACATCTGCATCTGAGCCGTTTGTCAGAGGCTTGTGAGACGCAAGTGGAATAAGCAGACCTGGAGGGTGTCTCCAGCTGCAGTGGAGTTGTATTCTAGGTACCTCCTGGCTTAGAACACTGTTACGTTCTCAGTGCCCGAGGAACGCAGCTAGTTGAAAGCTGGCTTTTAGGCGAGCTTACTTGTGCGAGCTGAGATCAGGGCAGGAACCGCCCCCATCCTGACTGCCCGTAGATGTAGGTCCCAGCATCCTTATTTTAGGTCCCGAAGAGGTTGTGTGAAAATCTTGTGGAAGTGACAGGATTCTCCTCAAGTGTATCTGATCTCAATAAAGACATTGCAAACGTCCTTGTTCAATGAGAGTGTAGCTCGGTCCTAGCTCCCATCAAAGTGTCTAGCAGACATCTGCCTGCAAACCATACAGACGTCTCAGAGTTGAGCTTATGGACTGTCCCTCTCACATCCTGCCTGCAGGTACACCGCGCACCTAACAGGCCTAGCTCCGATGCGTGCCTGAAGTGTTGTGAGAGATAAGTGGAAATTCCCGGCCCACAAGACTAGTGCATCCAAGCTCAACAAGCGTTTTCCTAGTATTCCCTGTATGAACCAGGTGCTACATCCTAACCGCCATTCGAGAGAAGCTAGCTGAACGCCTTGTCCAAAATCAACTTTGTTCCGAGAGTGGAGATCACCCTCAGTCCCTCACAGTTGCACACTGCCTGCAGAAAGAGTTTCCATTATCTGACCCAGAGCCGTTTGTCAGAGGCTTGTGAGACGCCAGTGGAATAAGCAGACCAGGAGGGTGTCTCCAGCTGCCTTGGAGTTGTATTCTGGGTACCTCCTGGCTTAGAACACTGTTACGTTCTCAGTGCCCGAGGAACGCAGCTACTTGAAAGCTGGCTTGTAGGCGAGCTTCCTTCTGCGAGCTGAGATAAGGGCAGGACCCTCCCGCATCATGACTGCCCGTGGACTTAGTTCCCAGCATCCTTATGTTAGGTGCCGAAGAGGTTGTGTGAAAAGCTTGTGGAAGTGACAGGATTCTCCTCAAGTGTATCTGATCTCAATACAGACATTGCAAACGTCCTTGTTCAATGAGAGTGTAGCTCGGTCCTAGCTCCCATCAAAGTGTCTAGCAGACATCTGCCTGCAAAGCATACACACTTCCGAGAGTTGAGCTTATGGACTGTCCCTCCCACATCCTGCCTGGAGATACACCGCGTTCCTAACAGGCCTAGCCCTGATGCGTGCCTGAAGTGTTGTGAAAGCTAAGTGGAAAGTCCCGGCCCACAAGACTAGGCATCCAAGCTCAATCCATCGATTTTCTAGTGTTCCCTGCATGAGCCAGGTGCTACATCCTAAGTGCCATACGGGAGAAGCTAGCTGAACGCCTTGTCCAAAAGCAACTTACTTCGGAGAGTTGAGCTAACCCTCAGTCCCTCGCAGTTGCACACTGCCTGCAGAAAGATTTTCCAACATCTGCATCACAGCCGTTTGTCAGAGTCTTGTGAGACGCAGGTGGAATAAGCATACCTGGAGGGTGTCTCCAGCTGCAGTGGAGGGGTATTCTGGGTACCTCCTGGCTTAGAGTACTGCGACGTTCTCAGTGCCCTAAGAACGCAGCTAGTTGAAAGCTTGCTTGGAGGCATGCTTCGTTCTGCGAGCTGATGTCAGGGCAGGACCCACCCGCATCCTGACTGCCCGTAGACATAGGACCTAGCATCCTTATGTTTGGTGCTGGAAGAGGTTTTGTGCATAGCATGTGGAAGTGACAGGATTCTCCTCAAGTGTATCTGATCTCAATACAGACATTGCAAACGTCCTTGTTCAATGGGAGTGTAGCTCCGTCCTAGCTCCCATCAAAGTGTCTAGCAGACATCTGCCTGCAAAGCATACACACTTCCGAGAGTTGAGCTTATGGACTGTCCCTCCCTCATCCGGCCTGCAGTTACACCACGCTCCTAAGAGGCCTAGCCCCGATGCGAGCCTGAGTGTTGTGAGAGCTAAGTGGAAAGTCCCGGCCCACGAGACTGGTGCATCCAAGCTCAATCCACGGATTTCCTAGTATTCCCTGTATGAACCAGGTGCTACATCCTAAGTGCCATACGAGAGAAGCTAGCTGAACGCCTAGTCCAAAAGCAACATACTTCGGAGAGTTGAGCTAACCCTCAGTCCCTCGCAGTTGCACACTACCTGCAGAAAGATTTTCCAACATCTGCATCTGAGCCGTTTGTCAGAGGCTTGTGAGACGCAAGTGGAATAAGCAGACCTGGAGGGTGTCTCCAGCTGCAGTGGAGTTGTATTCTAGGTACCTCCTGGCTTAGAACACTGTTACGTTCTCAGTGCCCGAGGAACGCAGCTAGTTGAAAGCTGGCTTTTAGGCGAGCTTACTTGTGCGAGCTGAGATCAGGGCAGGAACCGCCCCCATCCTGACTGCCCGTAGATGTAGGTCCCAGCATCCTTATTTTAGGTCCCGAAGAGGTTGTGTGAAAATCTTGTGGAAGTGACAGGATTCTCCTCAAGTGTATCTGATCTCAATACAGACATTGCAAACGTCCTTGTTCAATGAGAGTGTAGCTCGGTCCTAGCTCCCATCAAAGTGTCTAGCAGACATCTGCCTGCAAACCATACAGACGTCTCAGAGTTGAGCTTATGGACTGTCCCTCTCACATCCTGCCTGCAGGTACACCGCGCACCTAACAGGCCTAGCTCCGATGCGTGCCTGAAGTGTTGTGAGAGATAAGTGGAAATTCCCGGCCCACAAGACTAGTGCATCCAAGCTCAACAAGCGTTTTCCTAGTATTCCCTGTATGAACCAGTTGCTACATCCTAACCGCCATTCGAGAGAAGCTAGCTGAACGCCTTCTCCAAAATCAACTTTGTTCCGAGAGTGGAGATCACCCTCAGTCCCTCACAGTTGCACACTGCCTGCAGAAAGAGTTTCCATTATCTGACCCAGAGCCGTTTGTCAGAGGCTTGTGAGACGCAAGTGGAATAAGCAGACCTGGAGGGTGTCTCCAGCTGCCTTGGAGTTGTATTCTGGGTACCTCCTGGCTTAGAACACTGTTACGTTCTCAGTGCCCGAGGAACGCAGCTACTTGAAAGCTGGCTTGTAGGCGAGCTTCCTTCTGCGAGCTGAGATAAGGGCAGGACCCTCCCGCATCATGACTGCCCGTGGACGTAGTTCCCAGCATCCTTATGTTAGGTGCCGAAGAGGTTGTGTGAAAAGCTTGTGGAAGTGACAGGATTCTCCTCAAGTGTATCTGATCTCAATACAGACATTGCAAACGTCCTTGTTCAATGAGAGTGTAGCTAGGTCCTAGCTCCCATCAAAGTGTCTAGCAGACATCTGCCTGCAAAGCATACACACTTCCGAGAGTTGAGCTTATGGACTGTCCCTCCCTCATCCTGCCTGCAGTTACACCACGCTCCTAACAGGCCTAGCCCCGATGCGTGCCTGAGTGTTGTGAGAGGTAAGTGGAAATTCACGGCCCACAAGACTAGTGCATCCAAGCTCAAACCAGCGATTTCCTAGTATTCCCTGTATGAACCACGTGCTACATCCTAAGTGCCATACGAGAGAAGCTAGCTGAACGCCTTGTCCAAAATCAACGTACTTTGGAGAGTTGAGCTAACCCTCAGTCCCTCACAGTTGCACAGTGCCTGCAGAAAGTTTCCAACATCTGCACCACAGCCGTTTGTCAGAGTCTTGTGAGACGCAGGTGGAATAAGCAGACCTGGAAGGTGTCTCCAGCTGCAGTGGAGTTGTATTCTAGGTACCTCCTGGCTTAGAACACTGTTACGTTCCCAGTGCCCGACGAACACAGCTAGTTGAAAGCTGGCTTTTAGGCGAGCTTACTTGTGCGAGCTGAGATGAGGGCAGGACCCACCCGCATCCTGACTGCCCATAGATGTAGGTCCCAGCATCCTTATTTTAGGTGCCGAAGAGGTTGTGTGAAAAGCTTGTGGAAGTGACAGGATTCTCCTCAAGTGTATCTGATCTCAATACAGACATTGCAAACGTCCTTGTTCAATGAGAGTGTAGCTCGGTCCTAGCTCCCATCAAAGTGTCTAGCAGACATCTCCCTGCAAAGCATACACACTTCCGAGAGTTGAGCTTATGGACTGTCCCACCCACATCCTGCCTGGAGATACACCGCGATCCTAACAGGCCTAGCCCCGATGCGTGCCTGAAGTGTTGTGAAAGCTAAGTGGAAAGTCCCGGCCCACAAGACTAGGCATCCAAGCTCAATCCAGCGATTTTCTAGTATTCCCTGCATGAGCCAGGTGCTACATCCTAAGTGCCATACGAGAGAAGCTAGCTGAACGCCTTGTCCAAAAGCAACTTACCTCGGAGTGTTGAGCTAACCCTCATTCCCTCGCAGTTGCACACTGCCTGCAGAAAGCTTTTCCAACATCTGCATCTGAGCCGTTTGTCAGAGTCTTGTGAGACGCAGGTGGAATAAGCAGACCTGGAAGGTGTCTCCAGCTGCAGTGGAGTTGTATTCTAGGTACCTCCTGGCTTAGAACACTGTTACGTTCTCAGTGCCCGAGGAACGCAGCTAGTTGAAAGCTGGATTTTAGGCGAGCTTACTTGTGCGAGGTGAGATCAGGGCAGGACCCGCCCCCATCCTGACTGCCCGTAGATGTAGGTCCCAGCATCCTTATTTTAGGTCCCGAAGAGGTTGTGTGAAAATCTTGTGGAAGTGACAGGATTCTCCTCAAGTGTATCTGATCTCAATACAGACATTGCAAACGTCCTTGTTCAATGAGAGTGTAGCTCGGTCCTAGCTCCCATCAAAGTGTCTAGCAGACATCTGCCTGCAAAGCATACACACTTCCGAGAGTTGAGCTTATGGACTGTCCCTCCCTCATCCTGCCTGCAGTTACACCACGCTCCTAACAGGCCTAGCCCCGATGCGTGCCTGAGTGTTGTGAGAGGTAAGTGGAAATTCACGGCCCACAAGACTAGTGCATCCAAGCTCAAACCAGCGATTTCCTAGTATTCCCTGTATGAACCACGTGCTACATCCTAAGTGCCATACGAGAGAAGCTAGCTGAACGCCTTGTCCAAAATCAACGTACTTTGGAGAGTTGAGCTAACCCTCAGTCCCTCACAGTTGCACAGTGCCTGCAGAAAGTTTCCAACATCTGCACCACAGCCGTTTGTCAGAGTCTTGTGAGACGCAGGTGGAATAAGCAGACCTGGAAGGTGTCTCCAGCTGCAGTGGAGTTGTATTCTAGGTACCTCCTGGCTTAGAACACTGTTACGTTCCCAGTGCCCGACGAACACAGCTAGTTGAAAGCTGGCTTTTAGGCGAGCTTACTTGTGCGAGCTGAGATGAGGGCAGGACCCACCCGCATCCTGACTGCCCATAGATGTAGGTCCCAGCATCCTTATTTTAGGTGCCGAAGAGGTTGTGTGAAAAGCTTGTGGAAGTGACAGGATTCTCCTCAAGTGTATCTGATCTCAATACAGACATTGCAAACGTCCTTGTTCAATGAGAGTGTAGCTCGGTCCTAGCTCCCATCAAAGTGTCTAGCAGACATCTCCCTGCAAAGCATACACACTTCCGAGAGTTGAGCTTATGGACTGTCCCACCCACATCCTGCCTGGAGATACACCGCGATCCTAACAGGCCTAGCCCCGATGCGTGCCTGAAGTGTTGTGAAAGCTAAGTGGAAAGTCCCGGCCCACAAGACTAGGCATCCAAGCTCAATCCAGCGATTTTCTAGTATTCCCTGCATGAGCCAGGTGCTACATCCTAAGTGCCATACGAGAGAAGCTAGCTGAACGCCTTGTCCAAAAGCAACTTACCTCGGAGTGTTGAGCTAACCCTCAGTCCCTCGCAGTTGCACACTGCCTGCAGAAAGATTTTCCAACATCTGCATCTGAGCCGTTTGTCAGAGTCTTGTGAGACGCAGGTGGAATAAGCAGACCTGGAAGGTGTCTCCAGCTGCAGTGGAGTTGTATTCTAGGTACCTCCTGGCTTAGAACACTGTTACGTTCTCAGTGCCCGAGGAACGCAGCTAGTTGAAAGCTGGATTTTAGGCGAGCTTACTTGTGCGAGGTGAGATCAGGGCAGGACCCGCCCCCATCCTGACTGCCCGTAGATGTAGGTCCCAGCATCCTTATTTTAGGTCCCGAAGAGGTTGTGTGAAAATCTTGTGGAAGTGACAGGATTCTCCTCAAGTGTATCTGATCTCAATACAGACATTGCAAACGTCCTTGTTCAATGAGAGTGTAGCTCGGTCCTAGCTCCCATCAAAGTGTCTAGCAGACATCTACAAACCATACAGACGTCTCAGAGTTGAACTTATGGACTGTCCCTCTCACATCCTGCCTGCAGGAACACCACGCTCCTAACAGGCCTAGCCCCGATGCGTGCCTGAAGTGTTGTCAGAGCTAAGTGGAAATTCCCGGCCCACAAGACTAGTGCATCCAAGCTCAATGCAGCGATTTCCAGGTATTCCCTGCATGAGCCAGGTGCTACATCCTAAGTGCCATACGAGAGAAGCTAGCTGAACGCCTTGTCCAAAAGCAACTTACTTCGGAGAATTGAGCTAACCCTCAGTCCCTCGCAGTTGCACACTGCCTGCAGAAAGATTTTCCAACATCTGCATCACAGCCGTTTGTCAGAGTCTTGTGAGACGCAGGTGGAATAAGCAGACCTGGAAGGTGTCTCCAGCTGCAGTGGAGGGGTATTCTGGGTACCTCCTGGCTTAGAGTACTGCGACGTTCTCAGTGCCCTAAGAACGCAGCTAGTTGAAAGCTTGCTTGTAGGCATGCTTCGTTCTGCGAGCTGATGTCAGGGCAGGACCCACCCGCATCCTGACTGCCCGTAGACATAGGACCTAGCATCCTTATGTTTGGTGCTGGAAGAGGTTTTGTGCATAGCATGTGGAAGTGACAGGATTCTCCTCAAGTGTATCTGATCTCAATACAGACATTGCAAACGTCCTTGTTCAATGGGAGTGTAGCTCCGTCCTAGCTCCCATCAAAGTGTCTAGCAGACATCTGCATGGAAAGCATACACACTTCCGAGAGTTGAGCTTATGGACTGTCCCTCCCTCATCCTGCCTGCAGTTACACCACGCTCCTAACAGGCCTAGCCCCGATGCGTGCCTGAGTGTTGTGAGAGCTAAGTGGAAAGTCCCGGCCCACAAGTCTAGTGCATCCAAGCTCAATCCACCGATTTCCTAGTATTCCCTGTATGAACCAGGTGCTACATCCTAAGTGCCATACGAGAGAAGCTAGCTGAACGCCTAGTCCAAAAGCAACATACTTCGGAGAGTTGAGCTAACACTCAGTCCCTCGCAGTTGCACACTACCTGCAGAAAGATTTTCCAACATCTGCATCTGAGCCGTTTGTCAGAGGCTTGTGAGACGCAAGTGGAATAAGCAGACCTGGAGGGTGTCTCCAGCTGCAGTGGAGTTGTATTCTAGGTACCTCCTGGCTTAGAACACTGTTACGTTCTCAGTGCCCGAGGAACGCAGCTAGTTGAAAGCTGGCTTTTAGGCGAGCTTACTTGTGCGAGCTGAGATCAGGGCAGGACCCGCCCCCATCCTGACTGCCCGTAGATGTAGGTCCCAGCATCCTTATTTTAGGTCCCGAAGAGGTTGTGTGAAAATCTTGTGGAAGTGACAGGATTCTCCTCAAGTGTATCTGATCTCAATAAAGACATTGCAAACGTCCTTGTTCAATGAGAGTGTAGCTCGGTCCTAGCTCCCATCAAAGTGTCTAGCAGACATCTGCCTGCAAACCATACAGACGTCTCAGAGTTGAGCTTATGGACTGTCCCTCTCACATCCTGCCTGCAGGTACACCGCGCACCTAACAGGCCTAGCTCCGATGCGTGCCTGAAGTGTTGTGAGAGATAAGTGGAAATTCCCGGCCCACAAGACTAGTGCATCCAAGCTCAACAAGCGTTTTCCTAGTATTCCCTGTATGAACCAGTTGCTACATCCTAACCGCCATTCGAGAGAAGCTAGCTGAACGCCTTGTCCAAAATCAACTTTGTTCCGAGAGTGGAGATCACCCTCAGTCCCTCACAGTTGCACACTGCCTGCAGAAAGAGTTTCCATTATCTGACCCAGAGCCGTTTGTCAGAGGCTTGTGAGACGCAAGTGGAATAAGCAGACCAGGAGGGTGTCTCCAGCTGCCTTGGAGTTGTATTCTGGGTACCTCCTGGCTTAGAACACTGTTACGTTCTCAGTGCCCGAGGAACGCAGCTACTTGAAAGCTGGCTTGTAGGCGAGCTTCCTTCTGCGAGCTGAGATAAGGGCAGGACCCTCCCGCATCATGACTGCCCGTGGACTTAGTTCCCAGCATCCTTATGTTAGGTGCCGAAGAGGTTGTGTGAAAAGCTTGTGGAAGTGACAGGATTCTCCTCAAGTGTATCTGATCTCAATACAGACATTGCAAACGTCCTTGTTCAATGAGAGTGTAGCTCGGTCCTAGCTCCCATCAAAGTGTCTAGCAGACATCTGCCTGCAAAGCATACACACTTCCGAGAGTTGAGCTTATGGACTGTCCCTCCCACATCCTGCCTGGAGATACACCGCGTTCCTAACAGGCCTAGCCCTGATGCGTGCCTGAAGTGTTGTGAAAGCTAAGTGGAAAGTCCCGGCCCACAAGACTAGGCATCCAAGCTCAATCCATCGATTTTCTAGTGTTCCCTGCATGAGCCAGGTGCTACATCCTAAGTGCCATACGAGAGAAGCTAGCTGAACGCCTTGTCCAAAAGCAACTTACTTCGGAGAGTTGAGCTAACCCTCAGTCCCTCGCAGTTGCACACTGCCTGCAGAAAGATTTTCCAACATCTGCATCACAGCCGTTTGTCAGAGTCTTGTGAGACGCAGGTGGAATAAGCATACCTGGAGGGTGTCTCCAGCTGCAGTGGAGGGGTATTCTGGGTACCTCCTGGCTTAGAGTACTGCGACGTTCTCAGTGCCCTAAGAACGCAGCTAGTTGAAAGCTTGCTTGGAGGCATGCTTCGTTCTGCGAGCTGATGTCAGGGCAGGACCCACCCGCATCCTGACTGCCCGTAGACATAGGACCTAGCATCCTTATGTTTGGTGCTGGAAGACGTTTTGTGCATAGCATGTGGAAGTGACAGGATTCTCCTCAAGTGTATCTGATCTCAATACAGACATTGCAAACGTCCTTGTTCAATGGGAGTGTAGCTCCGTCCTAGCTCCCATCAAAGTGTCTAGCAGACATCTGCCTGCAAAGCATACACACTTCCGAGAGTTGAGCTTATGGACTGTCCCTCCCTCATCCTGCCTGCAGTTACACCACGCTCCTAACAGGCCTAGCCCCGATGCGTGCCTGAGTGTTGTGAGAGCTAAGTGGAAAGTCCCGGCCCACAAGACTAGTGCATCCAAGCTCAAACCAGCGATTTCCTAGTATTCCCTGTATGAACCACGTGCTACATCCTAAGTGCCATACGAGAGAAGCTAGCTGAACGCCTTGTCCAAAATCAACGTACTTTGGAGAGTTGAGCTAACCCTCAGTCCCTCACAGTTGCACAGTGCCTGCAGAAAGTTTCCAACATCTGCACCACAGCCGTTTGTCAGAGTCTTGTGAGACGCAGGTGGAATAAGCAGACCTGGAAGGTGTCTCCAGCTGCAGTGGAGTTGTATTCTAGGTACCTCCTGGCTTAGAACACTGTTACGTTCCCAGTGCCCGACGAACACAGCTAGTTGAAAGCTGGCTTTTAGGCGAGCTTACTTGTGCGAGCTGAGATGAGGGCAGGACCCACCCGCATCCTGACTGCCCATAGATGTAGGTCCCAGCATCCTTATTTTAGGTGCCGAAGAGGTTGTGTGAAAAGCTTGTGGAAGTGACAGGATTCTCCTCAAGTGTATCTGATCTCAATACAGACATTGCAAACGTCCTTGTTCAATGAGAGTGTAGCTCGGTCCTAGCTCCCATCAAAGTGTCTAGCAGACATCTCCCTGCAAAGCATACACACTTCCGAGAGTTGAGCTTATGGACTGTCCCACCCACATCCTGCCTGGAGATACACCGCGATCCTAACAGGCCTAGCCCCGATGCGTGCCTGAAGTGTTGTGAAAGCTAAGTGGAAAGTCCCGGCCCACAAGACTAGGCATCCAAGCTCAATCCAGCGATTTTCTAGTATTCCCTGCATGAGCCAGGTGCTACATCCTAAGTGCCATACGAGAGAAGCTAGCTGAACGCCTTGTCCAAAAGCAACTTACCTCGGAGTGTTGAGCTAACCCTCATTCCCTCGCAGTTGCACACTGCCTGCAGAAAGATTTTCCAACATCTGCATCTGAGCCGTTTGTCAGAGTCTTGTGAGACGCAGGTGGAATAAGCAGACCTGGAAGGTGTCTCCAGCTGCAGTGGAGTTGTATTCTAGGTACCTCCTGGCTTAGAACACTGTTACGTTCTCAGTGCCCGAGGAACGCAGCTAGTTGAAAGCTGGATTTTAGGCGAGCTTACTTGTGCGAGGTGAGATCAGGGCAGGACCCGCCCCCATCCTGACTGCCCGTAGATGTAGGTCCCAGCATCCTTATTTTAGGTCCCGAAGAGGTTGTGTGAAAATCTTGTGGAAGTGACAGGATTCTCCTCAAGTGTATCTGATCTCAATACAGACATTGCAAACGTCCTTGTTCAATGAGAGTGTAGCTCGGTCCTAGCTCCCATCAAAGTGTCTAGCAGACATCTACAAACCATACAGACGTCTCAGAGTTGAACTTATGGACTGTCCCTCTCACATCCTGCCTGCAGGAACACCACGCTCCTAACAGGCCTAGCCCCGATGCGTGCCTGAAGTGTTGTCAGAGCTAAGTGGAAATTCCCGGCCCACAAGACTAGTGCATCCAAGCTCAATGCAGCGATTTCCAGGTATTCCCTGCATGAGCCAGGTGCTACATCCTAAGTGCCATACGAGAGAAGCTAGCTGAACGCCTAGTCCCAAAGCAACATACTTCGGAGAGTTGAGCTAACCCTCAGTCCCTCGCAGTTGCACACTGCCTGCAGAAAGATTTTCCAACATCTGCATCACAGCCGTTTGTCAGAGTCTTGTGAGACGCAGGTGGAATAAGCATACCTGGAGGGTGTCTCCAGCTGCAGTGGAGGGGTATTCTGGGTACCTCCTGGCTTAGAGTACTGCGACGTTCTCAGTGCCCTAAGAACGCAGCTAGTTGAAAGCTTGCTTGGAGGCATGCTTCGTTCTGCGAGCTGATGTCAGGGCAGGACCCACCCGCATCCTGACTGCCCGTAGACATAGGACCTAGCATCCTTATGTTTGGTGCTGGAAGAGGTTTTGTGCATAGCATGTGGAAGTGACAGGATTCTCCTCAAGTGTATCTGATCTCAATACAGACATTGCAAACGTCCTTGTTCAATGGGAGTGTAGCTCCGTCCTAGCTCCCATCAAAGTGTCTAGCAGACATCTGCATGGAAAGCATACACACTTCCGAGAGTTGAGCTTATGGACTGTCCCTCCCTCATCCTGCCTGCAGTTACACCACGCTCCTAACAGGCCTAGCCCCGATGCGTGCCTGAGTGTTGTGAGAGCTAAGTGGAAAGTCCCGGCCCACAAGTCTAGTGCATCCAAGCTCAATCCACCGATTTCCTAGTATTCCCTGTATGAACCAGGTGCTACATCCTAAGTGCCATACGAGAGAAGCTAGCTGAACGCCTAGTCCAAAATCAACATACTTCGGAGAGTTGAGCTAACACTCAGTCCCTCGCAGTTGCACACTACCTGCAGAAAGATTTTCCAACATCTGCATCTGAGCCGTTTGTCAGAGGCTTGTGAGACGCAAGTGGAATAAGCAGACCTGGAGGGTGTCTCCAGCTGCAGTGGAGTTGTATTCTAGGTACCTCCTGGCTTAGAACACTGTTACGTTCTCAGTGCCCGAGGAACGCAGCTAGTTGAAAGCTGGCTTTTAGGCGAGCTTACTTGTGCGAGCTGAGATCAGGGCAGGAACCGCCCCCATCCTGACTGCCCGTAGATGTAGGTCCCAGCATCCTTATTTTAGGTCCCGAAGAGGTTGTGTGAAAATCTTGTGGAAGTGACAGGATTCTCCTCAAGTGTATCTGATCTCAATAAAGACATTGCAAACGTCCTTGTTCAATGAGAGTGTAGCTCGGTCCTAGCTCCCATCAAAGTGTCTAGCAGACATCTGCCTGCAAACCATACAGACGTCTCAGAGTTGAGCTTATGGACTGTCCCTCTCACATCCTGCCTGCAGGTACACCGCGCACCTAACAGGCCTAGCTCCGATGCGTGCCTGAAGTGTTGTGAGAGATAAGTGGAAATTCCCGGCCCACAAGACTAGTGCATCCAAGCTCAACAAGCGTTTTCCTAGTATTCCCTGTATGAACCAGTTGCTACATCCTAACCGCCATTCGAGAGAAGCTAGCTGAACGCCTTGTCCAAAATCAACTTTGTTCCGAGAGTGGAGATCACCCTCAGTCCCTCACAGTTGCACACTGCCTGCAGAAAGAGTTTCCATTATCTGACCCAGAGCCGTTTGTCAGAGGCTTGTGAGACGCAAGTGGAATAAGCAGACCAGGAGGGTGTCTCCAGCTGCCTTGGAGTTGTATTCTGGGTACCTCCTGGCTTAGAACACTGTTACGTTCTCAGTGCCCGAGGAACGCAGCTACTTGAATGCTGGCTTGTAGGCGAGCTTCCTTCTGCGAGCTGAGATAAGGGCAGGACCCTCCCGCATCATGACTGCCCGTGGACTTAGTTCCCAGCATCCTTATGTTAGGTGCCGAAGAGGTTGTGTGAAAAGCTTGTGGAAGTGACAGGATTCTCCTCAAGTGTATCTGATCTCAATACAGACATTGCAAACGTCCTTGTTCAATGAGAGTGTAGCTCGGTCCTAGCTCCCATCAAAGTGTCTAGCAGACATCTGCCTGCAAAGCATACACACTTCCGAGAGTTGAGCTTATGGACTGTCCCTCCCACATCCTGCCTGGAGATACACCGCGTTCCTAACAGGCCTAGCCCTGATGCGTGCCTGAAGTGTTGTGAAAGCTAAGTGGAAAGTCCCGGCCCACAAGACTAGGCATCCAAGCTCAATCCATCGATTTTCTAGTGTTCCCTGCATGAGCCAGGTGCTACATCCTAAGTGCCATACGAGAGAAGCTAGCTGAACGCCTTGTCCAAAAGCAACTTACTTCGGAGAGTTGAGCTAACCCTCAGTCCCTCGCAGTTGCACACTGCCTGCAGAAAGATTTTCCAACATCTGCATCACAGCCGTTTGTCAGAGTCTTGTGAGACGCAGGTGGAATAAGCATACCTGGAGGGTGTCTCCAGCTGCAGTGGAGGGGTATTCTGGGTACCTCCTGGCTTAGAGTACTGCGACGTTCTCAGTGCCCTAAGAACGCAGCTAGTTGAAAGCTTGCTTGGAGGCATGCTTCGTTCTGCGAGCTGATGTCAGGGCAGGACCCACCCGCATCCTGACTGCCCGTAGACATAGGACCTAGCATCCTTATGTTTGGTGCTGGAAGACGTTTTGTGCATAGCATGTGGAAGTGACAGGATTCTCCTCAAGTGTATCTGATCTCAATACAGACATTGCAAACGTCCTTGTTCAATGGGAGTGTAGCTCCGTCCTAGCTCCCATCAAAGTGTCTAGCAGACATCTGCCTGCAAAGCATACACACTTCCGAGAGTTGAGCTTATGGACTGTCCCTCCCTCATCCGGCCTGCAGTTACACCACGCTCCTAAGAGGCCTAGCCCCGATGCGAGCCTGAGTGTTGTGAGAGCTAAGTGGAAAGTCCCGGCCCACGAGACTGGTGCATCCAAGCTCAATCCAGCGATTTCCTAGTATTCCCTGTATGAACCAGGTGCTACATCCTAAGTGCCATACGAGAGAAGCTAGCTGAACGCCTTGTCCAAAAGCAACTTACTTCGGAGAGTTGAGCTAACCCTCAGTCCCTCGCAGTTGCACACTGCCTGCAGAAAGATTTTCCAACATCTGCATCACAGCCGTTTGTCAGAGTCTTGTGAGACGCAGGTGGAATAAGCATACCTGGAGGGTGTCTCCAGCTGCAGTGGAGGGGTATTCTGGGTACCTCCTGGCTTAGAGTACTGCGACGTTCTCAGTGCCCTAAGAACGCAGCTAGTTGAAAGCTTGCTTGGAGGCATGCTTCGTTCTGCGAGCTGATGTCAGGGCAGGACCCACCCGCATCCTGACTGCCCGTAGACATAGGACCTAGCATCCTTATGTTTGGTGCTGGAAGAGGTTTTGTGCATAGCATGTGGAAGTGACAGGATTCTCCTCAAGTGTATCTGATCTCAATACAGACATTGCAAACGTCCTTGTTCAATGGGAGTGTAGCTCCGTCCTAGCTCCCATCAAAGTGTCTAGCAGACATCTGCCTGCAAAGCATACACACTTCCGAGAGTTGAGCTTATGGACTGTCCCTCCCTCATCCTGCCTGCAGTTACACCACGCTCCTAACAGGCCTAGCCCCGATGCGTGCCTGAGTGTTGTGAGAGCTAAGTGGAAAGTCCCGGCCCACAAGACTAGTGCATCCAAGCTCAAACCAGCGATTTCCTAGTATTCCCTGTATGAACCACGTGCTACATCCTAAGTGCCATACGAGAGAAGCTAGCTGAACGCCTTGTCCAAAATCAACGTACTTTGGAGAGTTGAGCTAACCCTCAGTCCCTCACAGTTGCACAGTGCCTGCAGAAAGTTTCCAACATCTGCACCACAGCCGTTTGTCAGAGTCTTGTGAGACGCAGGTGGAATAAGCAGACCTGGAAGGTGTCTCCAGCTGCAGTGGAGTTGTATTCTAGGTACCTCCTGGCTTAGAACACTGTTACGTTCCCAGTGCCCGACGAACACAGCTAGTTGAAAGCTGGCTTTTAGGCGAGCTTACTTGTGCGAGCTGAGATGAGGGCAGGACCCACCCGCATCCTGACTGCCCATAGATGTAGGTCCCAGCATCCTTATTTTAGGTGCCGAAGAGGTTGTGTGAAAAGCTTGTGGAAGTGACAGGATTCTCCTCAAGTGTATCTGATCTCAATACAGACATTGCAAACGTCCTTGTTCAATGAGAGTGTAGCTCGGTCCTAGCTCCCATCAAAGTGTCTAGCAGACATCTCCCTGCAAAGCATACACACTTCCGAGAGTTGAGCTTATGGACTGTCCCACCCACATCCTGCCTGGAGATACACCGCGATCCTAACAGGCCTAGCCCCGATGCGTGCCTGAAGTGTTGTGAAAGCTAAGTGGAAAGTCCCGGCCCACAAGACTAGGCATCCAAGCTCAATCCAGCGATTTTCTAGTATTCCCTGCATGAGCCAGGTGCTACATCCTAAGTGCCATACGAGAGAAGCTAGCTGAACGCCTTGTCCAAAAGCAACTTACCTCGGAGTGTTGAGCTAACCCTCATTCCCTCGCAGTTGCACACTGCCTGCAGAAAGATTTTCCAACATCTGCATCTGAGCCGTTTGTCAGAGTCTTGTGAGACGCAGGTGGAATAAGCAGACCTGGAAGGTGTCTCCAGCTGCAGTGGAGTTGTATTCTAGGTACCTCCTGGCTTAGAACACTGTTACGTTCTCAGTGCCCGAGGAACGCAGCTAGTTGAAAGCTGGATTTTAGGCGAGCTTACTTGTGCGAGGTGAGATCAGGGCAGGACCCGCCCCCATCCTGACTGCCCGTAGATGTAGGTCCCAGCATCCTTATTTTAGGTCCCGAAGAGGTTGTGTGAAAATCTTGTGGAAGTGACAGGATTCTCCTCAAGTGTATCTGATCTCAATACAGACATTGCAAACGTCCTTGTTCAATGAGAGTGTAGCTCGGTCCTAGCTCCCATCAAAGTGTCTAGCAGACATCTACAAACCATACAGACGTCTCAGAGTTGAACTTATGGACTGTCCCTCTCACATCCTGCCTGCAGGAACACCACGCTCCTAACAGGCCTAGCCCCGATGCGTGCCTGAAGTGTTGTCAGAGCTAAGTGGAAATTCCCGGCCCAGAAGACTAGTGCATCCAAGCTCAATGCAGCGATTTCCAAGTATTCCCTGCATGAGCCAGGTGCTACATCCTAAGTGCCATACGAGAGAAGCTAGCTGAACGCCTAGTCCAAAAGCAACATACTTCGGAGAGTTGAGCTAACCCTCAGTCCCTCGCAGTTGCACACTGCCTGCAGAAAGATTTTCCAACATCTGCATCACAGCCGTTTGTCAGAGTCTTGTGAGACGCAGGTGGAATAAGCATACCTGGAGGGTGTCTCCAGCTGCAGTGGAGGGGTATTCTGGGTACCTCCTGGCTTAGAGTACTGCGACGTTCTCAGTGCCCTAAGAACGCAGCTAGTTGAAAGCTTGCTTGGAGGCATGCTTCGTTCTGCGAGCTGATGTCAGGGCAGGACCCACCCGCATCCTGACTGCCCGTAGACATAGGACCTAGCATCCTTATGTTTGGTGCTGGAAGAGGTTTTGTGCATAGCATGTGGAAGTGACAGGATTCTCCTCAAGTGTATCTGATCTCAATACAGACATTGCAAACGTCCTTGTTCAATGGGAGTGTAGCTCCGTCCTAGCTCCCATCAAAGTGTCTAGCAGACATCTGCATGGAAAGCATACACACTTCCGAGAGTTGAGCTTATGGACTGTCCCTCCCTCATCCTGCCTGCAGTTACACCACGCTCCTAACAGGCCTAGCCCCGATGCGTGCCTGAGTGTTGTGAGAGCTAAGTGGAAAGTCCCGGCCCACAAGTCTAGTGCATCCAAGCTCAATCCAGCGATTTCCTAGTATTCCCTGTATGAACCAGGTGCTACATCCTAAGTGCCATACGAGAGAAGCTAGCTGAACGCCTAGTCCAAAAGCAACATACTTCGGAGAGTTGAGCTAACACTCAGTCCCTCGCAGTTGCACACTACCTGCAGAAAGATTTTCCAACATCTGCATCTGAGCCGTTTGTCAGAGGCTTGTGAGACGCAAGTGGAATAAGCAGACCTGGAGGGTGTCTCCAGCTGCAGTGGAGTTGTATTCTAGGTACCTCCTGGCTTAGAACACTGTTACGTTCTCAGTGCCCGAGGAACGCAGCTAGTTGAAAGCTGGCTTTTAGGCGAGCTTACTTGTGCGAGCTGAGATCAGGGCAGGACCCGCCCCCATCCTGACTGCCCGTAGATGTAGGTCCCAGCATCCTTATTTTAGGTCCCGAAGAGGTTGTGTGAAAATCTTGTGGAAGTGACAGGATTCTCCTCAAGTGTATCTGATCTCAATAAAGACATTGCAAACGTCCTTGTTCAATGAGAGTGTAGCTCGGTCCTAGCTCCCATCAAAGTGTCTAGCAGACATCTGCCTGCAAACCATACAGACGTCTCAGAGTTGAGCTTATGGACTGTCCCTCTCACATCCTGCCTGCAGGTACACCGCGCACCTAACAGGCCTAGCTCCGATGCGTGCCTGAAGTGTTGTGAGAGATAAGTGGAAATTCCCGACCCACAAGACTAGTGCATCCAAGCTCAACAAGCGTTTTCCTAGTATTCCCTGTATGAACCAGGTGCTACATCCTAACCGCCATTCGAGAGAAGCTAGCTGAACGCCTTGTCCAAAATCAACTTTGTTCCGAGAGTGGAGATCACCCTCAGTCCCTCACAGTTGCACACTGCCTGCAGAAAGAGTTTCCATTATCTGACCCAGAGCCGTTTGTCAGAGGCTTGTGAGACGCAAGTGGAATAAGCAGACCTGGAGGGTGTCTCCAGCTGCCTTGGAGTTGTATTCTGGGTACCTCCTGGCTTAGAACACTGTTACGTTCTCAGTGCCCGAGGAACGCAGCTACTTGAAAGCTGGCTTGTAGGCGAGCTTCCTTCTGCGAGCTGAGATAAGGGCAGGACCCTCCCGCATCATGACTGCCCGTGGACGTAGTTCCCAGCATCCTTATGTTAGGTGCCGAAGAGGTTGTGTGAAAAGCTTGTGGAAGTGACAGGATTCTCCTCAAGTGTATCTGATCTCAATACAGACATTGCAAACGTCCTTGTTCAATGAGAGTGTAGCTCGGTCCTAGCTCCCATCAAAGTGTCTAGCAGACATCTGCCTGCAAAGCATACACACTTCCGAGAGTTGAGCTTATGGACTGTCCCTCCCACATCCTGCCTGGAGATACACCGCGTTCCTAACAGGCCTAGCCCTGATGCGTGCCTGAAGTGTTGTGAAAGCTAAGTGGAAAGTCCCGGCCCACAAGACTAGGCATCCAAGCTCAATCCATCGATTTTCTAGTGTTCCCTGCATGAGCCAGGTGCTACATCCTAAGTGCCATACGAGAGAAGCTAGCTGAACGCCTTGTCCAAAAGCAACTTACTTCGGAGAGTTGAGCTAACCCTCAGTCCCTCGCAGTTGCACACTGCCTGCAGAAAGATTTTCCAACATCTGCATCTGAGCCGTTTGTCAGAGTCTTGTGAGACGCAGGTGGAATAAGCATACCTGGAGGGTGTCTCCAGCTGCAGTGGAGGGGTATTCTGGGTACCTCCTGGCTTAGAGTACTGCGACGTTCTCAGTGCCCTAAGAACGCAGCTAGTTGAAAGCTTGCTTGGAGGCATGCTTCGTTCTGCGAGCTGATGTCAGGGCAGGACCCACCCGCATCCTGACTGCCCGTAGACATAGGACCTAGCATCCTTATGTTTGGTGCTGGAAGAGGTTTTGTGCATAGCATGTGGAAGTGACAGGATTCTCCTCAAGTGTATCTGATCTCAATACAGACATTGCAAACGTCCTTGTTCAATGGGAGTGTAGCTCCGTCCTAGCTCCCATCAAAGTGTCTAGCAGACATCTGCCTGCAAAGCATACACACTTCCGAGAGTTGAGCTTATGGACTGTCCCTCCCTCATCCTGCCTGCAGTTACACCACGCTCCTAACAGGCCTAGCCCCGATGCGTGCCTGAGTGTTGTGAGAGGTAAGTGGAAATTCACGGCCCACAAGACTAGTGCATCCAAGCTCAAACCAGCGATTTCCTAGTATTCCCTGTATGAACCACGTGCTACATCCTAAGTGCCATACGAGAGAAGCTAGCTGAACGCCTTGTCCAAAATCAACGTACTTTGGAGAGTTGAGCTAACCCTCAGTCCCTCACAGTTGCACAGTGCCTGCAGAAAGTTTCCAACATCTGCACCACAGCCGTTTGTCAGAGTCTTGTGAGACGCAGGTGGAATAAGCAGACCTGGAAGGTGTCTCCAGCTGCAGTGGAGTTGTATTCTAGGTACCTCCTGGCTTAGAACACTGTTACGTTCCCAGTGCCCGACGAACACAGCTAGTTGAAAGCTGGCTTTTAGGCGAGCTTACTTGTGCGAGCTGAGATGAGGGCAGGACCCACCCGCATCCTGACTGCCCATAGATGTAGGTCCCAGCATCCTTATTTTAGGTGCCGAAGAGGTTGTGTGAAAAGCTTGTGGAAGTGACAGGATTCTCCTCAAGTGTATCTGATCTCAATACAGACATTGCAAACGTCCTTGTTCAATGGGAGTGTAGCTCCGTCCTAGCTCCCATCAAAGTGTCTAGCAGACATCTGCCTGCAAAGCATACACACTTCCGAGAGTTGAGCTTATGGACTGTCCCTCCCTCATCCTGCCTGCAGTTACACCACGCTCCTAACAGGCCTAGCCCCGATGCGTGCCTGAGTGTTGTGAGAGCTAAGTGGAAAGTCCCGGCCCACAAGACTAGTGCATCCAAGCTCAAACCAGCGATTTCCTAGTATTCCCTGTATGAACCACGTGCTACATCCTAAGTGCCATACGAGAGAAGCTAGCTGAACGCCTTGTCCAAAATCAACGTACTTTGGAGAGTTGAGCTAACCCTCAGTCCCTCACAGTTGCACAGTGCCTGCAGAAAGTTTCCAACATCTGCACCACAGCCGTTTGTCAGAGTCTTGTGAGACGCAGGTGGAATAAGCAGACCTGGAAGGTGTCTCCAGCTGCAGTGGAGTTGTATTCTAGGTACCTCCTGGCTTAGAACACTGTTACGTTCCCAGTGCCCGACGAACACAGCTAGTTGAAAGCTGGCTTTTAGGCGAGCTTACTTGTGCGAGCTGAGATGAGGGCAGGACCCACCCGCATCCTGACTGCCCATAGATGTAGGTCCCAGCATCCTTATTTTAGGTGCCGAAGAGGTTGTGTGAAAAGCTTGTGGAAGTGACAGGATTCTCCTCAAGTGTATCTGATCTCAATACAGACATTGCAAACGTCCTTGTTCAATGAGAGTGTAGCTCGGTCCTAGCTCCCATCAAAGTGTCTAGCAGACATCTCCCTGCAAAGCATACACACTTCCGAGAGTTGAGCTTATGGACTGTCCCACCCACATCCTGCCTGGAGATACACCGCGATCCTAACAGGCCTAGCCCCGATGCGTGCCTGAAGTGTTGTGAAAGCTAAGTGGAAAGTCCCGGCCCACAAGACTAGGCATCCAAGCTCAATCCAGCGATTTTCTAGTATTCCCTGCATGAGCCAGGTGCTACATCCTAAGTGCCATACGAGAGAAGCTAGCTGAACGCCTTGTCCAAAAGCAACTTACCTCGGAGTGTTGAGCTAACCCTCATTCCCTCGCAGTTGCACACTGCCTGCAGAAAGATTTTCCAACATCTGCATCTGAGCCGTTTGTCAGAGTCTTGTGAGACGCAGGTGGAATAAGCAGACCTGGAAGGTGTCTCCAGCTGCAGTGGAGTTGTATTCTAGGTACCTCCTGGCTTAGAACACTGTTACGTTCTCAGTGCCCGAGGAACGCAGCTAGTTGAAAGCTGGATTTTAGGCGAGCTTACTTGTGCGAGGTGAGATCAGGGCAGGACCCGCCCCCATCCTGACTGCCCGTAGATGTAGGTCCCAGCATCCTTATTTTAGGTCCCGAAGAGGTTGTGTGAAAATCTTGTGGAAGTGACAGGATTCTCCTCAAGTGTATCTGATCTCAATACAGACATTGCAAACGTCCTTGTTCAATGAGAGTGTAGCTCGGTCCTAGCTCCCATCAAAGTGTCTAGCAGACATCTACAAACCATACAGACGTCTCAGAGTTGAACTTATGGACTGTCCCTCTCACATCCTGCCTGCAGGAACACCACGCTCCTAACAGGCCTAGCCCCGATGCGTGCCTGAAGTGTTGTCAGAGCTAAGTGGAAATTCCGGGCCCACAAGACTAGTGCATCCAAGCTCAATGCAGCGATTTCCAGGTATTCCCTGCATGAGCCAGGTGCTACATCCTAAGTGCCATACGAGAGAAGCTAGCTGAACGCCTTGTCCAAAAGCAACTTACTTCGGAGAGTTGAGCTAACCCTCAGTCCCTCACAGTTGCACAGTGCCTGCAGAAAGTTTCCAACATCTGCACCACAGCCGTTTGTCAGAGTCTTGTGAGACGCAGGTGGAATAAGCAGACCTGGAAGGTGTCTCCAGCTGCAGTGGAGTTGTATTCTAGGTACCTCCTGGCTTAGAACACTGTTACGTTCCCAGTGCCCGACGAACACAGCTAGTTGAAAGCTGGCTTTTAGGCGAGCTTACTTGTGCGAGCTGAGATGAGGGCAGGACCCACCCGCATCCTGACTGCCCATAGATGTAGGTCCCAGCATCCTTATTTTAGGTGCCGAAGAGGTTGTGTGAAAAGCTTGTGGAAGTGACAGGATTCTCCTCAAGTGTATCTGATCTCAATACAGACATTGCAAACGTCCTTGTTCAATGGGAGTGTAGCTCCGTCCTAGCTCCCATCAAAGTGTCTAGCAGACATCTGCCTGCAAAGCATACACACTTCCGAGAGTTGAGCTTATGGACTGTCCCTCCCTCATCCTGCCTGCAGTTACACCACGCTCCTAACAGGCCTAGCCCCGATGCGTGCCTGAGTGTTGTGAGAGCTAAGTGGAAAGTCCCGGCCCACAAGACTAGTGCATCCAAGCTCAAACCAGCGATTTCCTAGTATTCCCTGTATGAACCACGTGCTACATCCTAAGTGCCATACGAGAGAAGCTAGCTGAACGCCTTGTCCAAAATCAACGTACTTTGGAGAGTTGAGCTAACCCTCAGTCCCTCACAGTTGCACAGTGCCTGCAGAAAGTTTCCAACATCTGCACCACAGCCGTTTGTCAGAGTCTTGTGAGACGCAGGTGGAATAAGCAGACCTGGAAGGTGTCTCCAGCTGCAGTGGAGTTGTATTCTAGGTACCTCCTGGCTTAGAACACTGTTACGTTCCCAGTGCCCGACGAACACAGCTAGTTGAAAGCTGGCTTTTAGGCGAGCTTACTTGTGCGAGCTGAGATGAGGGCAGGACCCACCCGCATCCTGACTGCCCATAGATGTAGGTCCCAGCATCCTTATTTTAGGTGCCGAAGAGGTTGTGTGAAAAGCTTGTGGAAGTGACAGGATTCTCCTCAAGTGTATCTGATCTCAATACAGACATTGCAAACGTCCTTGTTCAATGAGAGTGTAGCTCGGTCCTAGCTCCCATCAAAGTGTCTAGCAGACATCTCCCTGCAAAGCATACACACTTCCGAGAGTTGAGCTTATGGACTGTCCCACCCACATCCTGCCTGGAGATACACCGCGATCCTAACAGGCCTAGCCCCGATGCGTGCCTGAAGTGTTGTGAAAGCTAAGTGGAAAGTCCCGGCCCACAAGACTAGGCATCCAAGCTCAATCCAGCGATTTTCTAGTATTCCCTGCATGAGCCAGGTGCTACATCCTAAGTGCCATACGAGAGAAGCTAGCTGAACGCCTTGTCCAAAAGCAACTTACCTCGGAGTGTTGAGCTAACCCTCATTCCCTCGCAGTTGCACACTGCCTGCAGAAAGATTTTCCAACATCTGCATCTGAGCCGTTTGTCAGAGTCTTGTGAGACGCAGGTGGAATAAGCAGACCTGGAAGGTGTCTCCAGCTGCAGTGGAGTTGTATTCTAGGTACCTCCTGGCTTAGAACACTGTTACGTTCTCAGTGCCCGAGGAACGCAGCTAGTTGAAAGCTGGATTTTAGGCGAGCTTACTTGTGCGAGGTGAGATCAGGGCAGGACCCGCCCCCATCCTGACTGCCCGTAGATGTAGGTCCCAGCATCCTTATTTTAGGTCCCGAAGAGGTTGTGTGAAAATCTTGTGGAAGTGACAGGATTCTCCTCAAGTGTATCTGATCTCAATACAGACATTGCAAACGTCCTTGTTCAATGAGAGTGTAGCTCGGTCCTAGCTCCCATCAAAGTGTCTAGCAGACATCTACAAACCATACAGACGTCTCAGAGTTGAACTTATGGACTGTCCCTCTCACATCCTGCCTGCAGGAACACCACGCTCCTAACAGGCCTAGCCCCGATGCGTGCCTGAAGTGTTGTCAGAGCTAAGTGGAAATTCCGGGCCCACAAGACTAGTGCATCCAAGCTCAATGCAGCGATTTCCAGGTATTCCCTGCATGAGCCAGGTGCTACATCCTAAGTGCCATACGAGAGAAGCTAGCTGAACGCCTTGTCCAAAAGCAACTTACTTCGGAGAGTTGAGCTAACCCTCAGTCCCTCGCAGTTGCACACTGCCTGCAGAAAGATTTTCCAACATCTGCATCACAGCCGTTTGTCAGAGTCTTGTGAGACGCAGGTGGAATAAGCAGACCTGGAAGGTGTCTCCAGCTGCAGTGGAGGGGTATTCTGGGTACCTCCTGGCTTAGAGTACTGCGACGTTCTCAGTGCCCTAAGAACGCAGCTAGTTGAAAGCTTGCTTGGAGGCATGCTTCGTTCTGCGAGCTGATGTCAGGGCAGGACCCACCCGCATCCTGACTGCCCGTAGACATAGGACCTAGCATCCTTATGTTTGGTGCTGGAAGACGTTTTGTGCATAGCATGTGGAAGTGACAGGATTCTCCTCAAGTGTATCTGATCTCAATACAGACATTGCAAACGTCCTTGTTCAATGGGAGTGTAGCTCCGTCCTAGCTCCCATCAAAGTGTCTAGCAGACATCTGCCTGCAAAGCATACACACTTCCGAGAGTTGAGCTTATGGACTGTCCCTCCCTCATCCTGCCTGCAGTTACACCACGCTCCTAACAGGCCTAGCCCCGATGCGTGCCTGAGTGTTGTGAGAGCTAAGTGGAAAGTCCCGGCCCACAAGACTAGTGCATCCAAGCTCAAACCAGCGATTTCCTAGTATTCCCTGTATGAACCACGTGCTACATCCTAAGTGCCATACGAGAGAAGCTAGCTGAACGCCTTGTCCAAAATCAACGTACTTTGGAGAGTTGAGCTAACCCTCAGTCCCTCACAGTTGCACAGTGCCTGCAGAAAGTTTCCAACATCTGCACCACAGCCGTTTGTCAGAGTCTTGTGAGACGCAGGTGGAATAAGCAGACCTGGAAGGTGTCTCCAGCTGCAGTGGAGTTGTATTCTAGGTACCTCCTGGCTTAGAACACTGTTACGTTCCCAGAGCCCGACGAACACAGCTAGTTGAAAGCTGGCTTTTAGGCGAGCTTACTTGTGCGAGCTGAGATGAGGGCAGGACCCACCCGCATCCTGACTGCCCATAGATGTAGGTCCCAGCATCCTTATTTTAGGTGCCGAAGAGGTTGTGTGAAAAGCTTGTGGAAGTGACAGGATTCTCCTCAAGTGTATCTGATCTCAATACAGACATTGCAAACGTCCTTGTTCAATGAGAGTGTAGCTCGGTCCTAGCTCCCATCAAAGTGTCTAGCAGACATCTCCCTGCAAAGCATACACACTTCCGAGAGTTGAGCTTATGGACTGTCCCACCCACATCCTGCCTGGAGATACACCGCGATCCTAACAGGCCTAGCCCCGATGCGTGCCTGAAGTGTTGTGAAAGCTAAGTGGAAAGTCCCGGCCCACAAGACTAGGCATCCAAGCTCAATCCAGCGATTTTCTAGTATTCCCTGCATGAGCCAGGTGCTACATCCTAAGTGCCATACGAGAGAAGCTAGCTGAACGCCTTGTCCAAAAGCAACTTACCTCGGAGTGTTGAGCTAACCCTCATTCCCTCGCAGTTGCACACTGCCTGCAGAAAGATTTTCCAACATCTGCATCTGAGCCGTTTGTCAGAGTCTTGTGAGACGCAGGTGGAATAAGCAGACCTGGAAGGTGTCTCCAGCTGCAGTGGAGTTGTATTCTAGGTACCTCCTGGCTTAGAACACTGTTACGTTCTCAGTGCCCGAGGAACGCAGCTAGTTGAAAGCTGGATTTTAGGCGAGCTTACTTGTGCGAGGTGAGATCAGGGCAGGACCCGCCCCCATCCTGACTGCCCGTAGATGTAGGTCCCAGCAACCTTATTTTAGGTCCCGAAGAGGTTGTGTGAAAATCTTGTGGAAGTGACAGGATTCTCCTCAAGTGTATCTGATCTCAATACAGACATTGCAAACGTCCTTGTTCAATGAGAGTGTAGCTCGGTCCTAGCTCCCATCAAAGTGTCTAGCAGACATCTACAAACCATACAGACGTCTCAGAGTTGAACTTATGGACTGTCCCTCTCACATCCTGCCTGCAGGAACACCACGCTCCTAACAGGCCTAGCCCCGATGCGTGCCTGAAGTGTTGTCAGAGCTAAGTGGAAATTCCCGGCCCACAAGACTAGTGCATCCAAGCTCAATGCAGCGATTTCCAGGTATTCCCTGCATGAGCCAGGTGCTACATCCTAAGTGCCATACGAGAGAAGCTAGCTGAACGCCTAGTCCAAAAGCAACATACTTCGGAGAGTTGAGCTAACCCTCAGTCCCTCGCAGTTGCACACTGCCTGCAGAAAGATTTTCCAACATCTGCATCACAGCCGTTTGTCAGAGTCTTGTGAGACGCAGGTGGAATAAGCATACCTGGAGGGTGTCTCCAGCTGCAGTGGAGGGGTATTCTGGGTACCTCCTGGCTTAGAGTACTGCGACGTTCTCAGTGCCCTAAGAACGCAGCTAGTTGAAAGCTTGCTTGGAGGCATGCTTCGTTCTGCGAGCTGATGTCAGGGCAGGACCCACCCGCATCCTGACTGCCCGTAGACATAGGACCTAGCATCCTTATGTTTGGTGCTGGAAGAGGTTTTGTGCATAGCATGTGGAAGTGACAGGATTCTCCTCAAGTGTATCTGATCTCAATACAGACATTGCAAACGTCCTTGTTCAATGGGAGTGTAGCTCCGTCCTAGCTCCCATCAAAGTGTCTAGCAGACATCTGCATGGAAAGCATACACACTTCCGAGAGTTGAGCTTATGGACTGTCCCTCCCTCATCCTGCCTGCAGTTACACCACGCTCCTAACAGGCCTAGCCCCGATGCGTGCCTGAGTGTTGTGAGAGCTAAGTGGAAAGTCCCGGCCCACAAGTCTAGTGCATCCAAGCTCAATCCACCGATTTCCTAGTATTCCCTGTATGAACCAGGTGCTACATCCTAAGTGCCATACGAGAGAAGCTAGCTGAACGCCTAGTCCAAAATCAACATACTTCGGAGAGTTGAGCTAACACTCAGTCCCTCGCAGTTGCACACTACCTGCAGAAAGATTTTCCAACATCTGCATCTGAGCCGTTTGTCAGAGGCTTGTGAGACGCAAGTGGAATAAGCAGACCTGGAGGGTGTCTCCAGCTGCAGTGGAGTTGTATTCTAGGTACCTCCTGGCTTAGAACACTGTTACGTTCTCAGTGCCCGAGGAACGCAGCTAGTTGAAAGCTGGCTTTTAGGCGAGCTTACTTGTGCGAGCTGAGATCAGGGCAGGAACCGCCCCCATCCTGACTGCCCGTAGATGTAGGTCCCAGCATCCTTATTTTAGGTCCCGAAGAGGTTGTGTGAAAATCTTGTGGAAGTGACAGGATTCTCCTCAAGTGTATCTGATCTCAATAAAGACATTGCAAACGTCCTTGTTCAATGAGAGTGTAGCTCGGTCCTAGCTCCCATCAAAGTGTCTAGCAGACA
The DNA here is from genome assembly GCF_048418805.1 of Vulpes vulpes. Taxonomy (NCBI): domain Eukaryota; kingdom Metazoa; phylum Chordata; class Mammalia; order Carnivora; family Canidae; genus Vulpes; species Vulpes vulpes. The sequence goes on from NW_027325753.1 coordinate 165,206, forward strand.
TCTGCCTGCAAACCATACAGACGTCTCAGAGTTGAGCTTATGGACTGTCCCTCTCACATCCTGCCTGCAGGTACACCGCGCACCTAACAGGCCTAGCTCCGATGCGTGCCTGAAGTGTTGTGAGAGATAAGTGGAAATTCCCGGCCCACAAGACTAGTGCATCCAAGCTCAACAAGCGTTTTCCTAGTATTCCCTGTATGAACCAGTTGCTACATCCTAACCGCCATTCGAGAGAAGCTAGCTGAACGCCTTGTCCAAAATCAACTTTGTTCCGAGAGTGGAGATCACCCTCAGTCCCTCACAGTTGCACACTGCCTGCAGAAAGAGTTTCCATTATCTGACCCAGAGCCGTTTGTCAGAGGCTTGTGAGACGCCAGTGGAATAAGCAGACCAGGAGGGTGTCTCCAGCTGCCTTGGAGTTGTATTCTGGGTACCTCCTGGCTTAGAACACTGTTACGTTCTCAGTGCCCGAGGAACGCAGCTACTTGAATGCTGGCTTGTAGGCGAGCTTCCTTCTGCGAGCTGAGATAAGGGCAGGACCCTCCCGCATCATGACTGCCCGTGGACTTAGTTCCCAGCATCCTTATGTTAGGTGCCGAAGAGGTTGTGTGAAAAGCTTGTGGAAGTGACAGGATTCTCCTCAAGTGTATCTGATCTCAATACAGACATTGCAAACGTCCTTGCTCAATGAGAGTGTAGCTCGGTCCTAGCTCCCATCAAAGTGTCTAGCAGACATCTCCCTGCAAAGCATACACACTTCCGAGAGTTGAGCTTATGGACTGTCCCTCCCACATCCTGCCTGGAGATACACCGCGTTCCTAACAGGCCTAGCCCTGATGCGTGCCTGAAGTGTTGTGAAAGCTAAGTGGAAAGTCCCGGCCCACAAGACTAGGCATCCAAGCTCAATCCATCGATTTTCTAGTGTTCCCTGCATGAGCCAGGTGCTACATCCTAAGTGCCATACGAGAGAAGCTAGCTGAACGCCTTGTCCAAAAGCAACTTACTTCGGAGAGTTGAGCTAACCCTCAGTCCCTCGCAGTTGCACACTGCCTGCAGAAAGATTTTCCAACATCTGCATCACAGCCGTTTGTCAGAGTCTTGTGAGACGCAGGTGGAATAAGCATACCTGGAGGGTGTCTCCAGCTGCAGTGGAGGGGTATTCTGGGTACCTCCTGGCTTAGAGTACTGCGACGTTCTCAGTGCCCTAAGAACGCAGCTAGTTGAAAGCTTGCTTGGAGGCATGCTTCGTTCTGCGAGCTGATGTCAGGGCAGGACCCACCCGCATCCTGACTGCCCGTAGACATAGGACCTAGCATCCTTATGTTTGGTGCTGGAAGAGGTTTTGTGCATAGCATGTGGAAGTGACAGGATTCTCCTCAAGTGTATCTGATCTCAATACAGACATTGCAAACGTCCTTGTTCAATGGGAGTGTAGCTCCGTCCTAGCTCCCATCAAAGTGTCTAGCAGACATCTGCCTGCAAAGCATACACACTTCCGAGAGTTGAGCTTATGGACTGTCCCTCCCTCATCCGGCCTGCAGTTACACCACGCTCCTAAGAGGCCTAGCCCCGATGCGAGCCTGAGTGTTGTGAGAGCTAAGTGGAAAGTCCCGGCCCACGAGACTGGTGCATCCAAGCTCAATCCAGCGATTTCCTAGTATTCCCTGTATGAACCAGGTGCTACATCCTAAGTGCCATACGAGAGAAGCTAGCTGAACGCCTTGTCCAAAAGCAACTTACTTCGGAGAGTTGAGCTAACCCTCAGTCCCTCGCAGTTGCACACTGCCTGCAGAAAGATTTTCCAACATCTGCATCACAGCCGTTTGTCAGAGTCTTGTGAGACGCAGGTGGAATAAGCATACCTGGAGGGTGTCTCCAGCTGCAGTGGAGGGGTATTCTGGGTACCTCCTGGCTTAGAGTACTGCGACGTTCTCAGTGCCCTAAGAACGCAGCTAGTTGAAAGCTTGCTTGGAGGCATGCTTCGTTCTGCGAGCTGATGTCAGGGCAGGACCCACCCGCATCCTGACTGCCCGTAGACATAGGACCTAGCATCCTTATGTTTGGTGCTGGAAGAGGTTTTGTGCATAGCATGTGGAAGTGACAGGATTCTCCTCAAGTGTATCTGATCTCAATACAGACATTGCAAACGTCCTTGTTCAATGGGAGTGTAGCTCCGTCCTAGCTCCCATCAAAGTGTCTAGCAGACATCTGCCTGCAAAGCATACACACTTCCGAGAGTTGAGCTTATGGACTGTCCCTCCCTCATCCTGCCTGCAGTTACACCACGCTCCTAACAGGCCTAGCCCCGATGCGTGCCTGAGTGTTGTGAGAGCTAAGTGGAAAGTCCCGGCCCACAAGACTAGTGCATCCAAGCTCAAACCAGCGATTTCCTAGTATTCCCTGTATGAACCACGTGCTACATCCTAAGTGCCATACGAGAGAAGCTAGCTGAACGCCTTGTCCAAAATCAACGTACTTTGGAGAGTTGAGCTAACCCTCAGTCCCTCACAGTTGCACAGTGCCTGCAGAAAGTTTCCAACATCTGCACCACAGCCGTTTGTCAGAGTCTTGTGAGACGCAGGTGGAATAAGCAGACCTGGAAGGTGTCTCCAGCTGCAGTGGAGTTGTATTCTAGGTACCTCCTGGCTTAGAACACTGTTACGTTCCCAGTGCCCGACGAACACAGCTAGTTGAAAGCTGGCTTTTAGGCGAGCTTACTTGTGCGAGCTGAGATGAGGGCAGGACCCACCCGCATCCTGACTGCCCATAGATGTAGGTCCCAGCATCCTTATTTTAGGTGCCGAAGAGGTTGTGTGAAAAGCTTGTGGAAGTGACAGGATTCTCCTCAAGTGTATCTGATCTCAATACAGACATTGCAAACGTCCTTGTTCAATGAGAGTGTAGCTCGGTCCTAGCTCCCATCAAAGTGTCTAGCAGACATCTCCCTGCAAAGCATACACACTTCCGAGAGTTGAGCTTATGGACTGTCCCACCCACATCCTGCCTGGAGATACACCGCGATCCTAACAGGCCTAGCCCCGATGCGTGCCTGAAGTGTTGTGAAAGCTAAGTGGAAAGTCCCGGCCCACAAGACTAGGCATCCAAGCTCAATCCAGCGATTTTCTAGTATTCCCTGCATGAGCCAGGTGCTACATCCTAAGTGCCATACGAGAGAAGCTAGCTGAACGCCTTGTCCAAAAGCAACTTACCTCGGAGTGTTGAGCTAACCCTCATTCCCTCGCAGTTGCACACTGCCTGCAGAAAGATTTTCCAACATCTGCATCTGAGCCGTTTGTCAGAGTCTTGTGAGACGCAGGTGGAATAAGCAGACCTGGAAGGTGTCTCCAGCTGCAGTGGAGTTGTATTCTAGGTACCTCCTGGCTTAGAACACTGTTACGTTCTCAGTGCCCGAGGAACGCAGCTAGTTGAAAGCTGGATTTTAGGCGAGCTTACTTGTGCGAGGTGAGATCAGGGCAGGACCCGCCCCCATCCTGACTGCCCGTAGATGTAGGTCCCAGCATCCTTATTTTAGGTCCCGAAGAGGTTGTGTGAAAATCTTGTGGAAGTGACAGGATTCTCCTCAAGTGTATCTGATCTCAATACAGACATTGCAAACGTCCTTGTTCAATGAGAGTGTAGCTCGGTCCTAGCTCCCATCAAAGTGTCTAGCAGACATCTACAAACCATACAGACGTCTCAGAGTTGAACTTATGGACTGTCCCTCTCACATCCTGCCTGCAGGAACACCACGCTCCTAACAGGCCTAGCCCCGATGCGTGCCTGAAGTGTTGTCAGAGCTAAGTGGAAATTCCCGGCCCACAAGACTAGTGCATCCAAGCTCAATGCAGCGATTTCCAAGTATTCCCTGCATGAGCCAGGTGCTACATCCTAAGTGCCATACGAGAGAAGCTAGCTGAACGCCTAGTCCAAAAGCAACATACTTCGGAGAGTTGAGCTAACCCTCAGTCCCTCGCAGTTGCACACTGCCTGCAGAAAGATTTTCCAACATCTGCATCACAGCCGTTTGTCAGAGTCTTGTGAGACGCAGGTGGAATAAGCATACCTGGAGGGTGTCTCCAGCTGCAGTGGAGGGGTATTCTGGGTACCTCCTGGCTTAGAGTACTGCGACGTTCTCAGTGCCCTAAGAACGCAGCTAGTTGAAAGCTTGCTTGGAGGCATGCTTCGTTCTGCGAGCTGATGTCAGGGCAGGACCCACCCGCATCCTGACTGCCCGTAGACATAGGACCTAGCATCCTTATGTTTGGTGCTGGAAGAGGTTTTGTGCATAGCATGTGGAAGTGACAGGATTCTCCTCAAGTGTATCTGATCTCAATACAGACATTGCAAACGTCCTTGTTCAATGGGAGTGTAGCTCCGTCCTAGCTCCCATCAAAGTGTCTAGCAGACATCTGCATGGAAAGCATACACACTTCCGAGAGTTGAGCTTATGGACTGTCCCTCCCTCATCCTGCCTGCAGTTACACCACGCTCCTAACAGGCCTAGCCCCGATGCGTGCCTGAGTGTTGTGAGAGCTAAGTGGAAAGTCCCGGCCCACAAGTCTAGTGCATCCAAGCTCAAACCAGCGATTTCCTAGTATTCCCTGTATGAACCAGGTGCTACATCCTAAGTGCCATACGAGAGAAGCTAGCTGAACGCCTAGTCCAAAAGCAACATACTTCGGAGAGTTGAGCTAACACTCAGTCCCTCGCAGTTGCACACTACCTGCAGAAAGATTTTCCAACATCTGCATCTGAGCCGTTTGTCAGAGGCTTGTGAGACGCAAGTGGAATAAGCAGACCTGGAAGGTGTCTCCAGCTGCAGTGGAGTTGTATTCTAGGTATCTCCTGGCTTAGAACACTGTTACGTTCTCAGTGCCCGAGGAACGCAGCTAGTTGAAAGCTGGCTTTTAGGCGAGCTTACTTGTGCGAGCTGAGATCAGGGCAGGACCCGCCCCCATCCTGACTGCCCGTAGATGTAGGTCCCAGCATCCTTATTTTAGGTCCCGAAGAGGTTGTGTGAAAATCTTGTGGAAGTGACAGGATTCTCCTCAAGTGTATCTGATCTCAATAAAGACATTGCAAACGTCCTTGTTCAATGAGAGTGTAGCTCGGTCCTAGCTCCCATCAAAGTGTCTAGCAGACATCTGCCTGCAAACCATACAGACGTCTCAGAGTTGAGCTTATGGACTGTCCCTCTCACATCCTGCCTGCAGGTACACCGCGCACCTAACAGGCCTAGCTCCGATGCGTGCCTGAAGTGTTGTGAGAGATAAGTGGAAATTCCCGGCCCACAAGACTAGTGCATCCAAGCTCAACAAGCGTTTTCCTAGTATTCCCTGTATGAACCAGGTGCTACATCCTAACCGCCATTCGAGAGAAGCTAGCTGAACGCCTTGTCCAAAATCAACTTTGTTCCGAGAGTGGAGATCACCCTCAGTCCCTCACAGTTGCACACTGCCTGCAGAAAGAGTTTCCATTATCTGACCCAGAGCCGTTTGTCAGAGGCTTGTGAGACGCAAGTGGAATAAGCAGACCTGGAGGGTGTCTCCAGCTGCCTTGGAGTTGTATTCTGGGTACCTCCTGGCTTAGAACACTGTTACGTTCTCAGTGCCCGAGGAACGCAGCTACTTGAAAGCTGGCTTGTAGGCGAGCTTCCTTCTGCGAGCTGAGATAAGGGCAGGACCCTCCCGCATCATGACTGCCCGTGGACGTAGTTCCCAGCATCCTTATGTTAGGTGCCGAAGAGGTTGTGTGAAAAGCTTGTGGAAGTGACAGGATTCTCCTCAAGTGTATCTGATCTCAATACAGACATTGCAAACGTCCTTGTTCAATGAGAGTGTAGCTCGGTCCTAGCTCCCATCAAAGTGTCTAGCAGACATCTGCCTGCAAAGCATACACACTTCCGAGAGTTGAGCTTATGGACTGTCCCTCCCACATCCTGCCTGGAGATACACCGCGTTCCTAACAGGCCTAGCCCTGATGCGTGCCTGAAGTGTTGTGAAAGCTAAGTGGAAAGTCCCGGCCCACAAGACTAGGCATCCAAGCTCAATCCATCGATTTTCTAGTGTTCCCTGCATGAGCCAGGTGCTACATCCTAAGTGCCATACGAGAGAAGCTAGCTGAACGCCTTGTCCAAAAGCAACTTACTTCGGAGAGTTGAGCTAACCCTCAGTCCCTCGCAGTTGCACACTGCCTGCAGAAAGATTTTCCAACATCTGCATCACAGCCGTTTGTCAGAGTCTTGTGAGACGCAGGTGGAATAAGCATACCTGGAGGGTGTCTCCAGCTGCAGTGGAGGGGTATTCTGGGTACCTCCTGGCTTAGAGTACTGCGACGTTCTCAGTGCCCTAAGAACGCAGCTAGTTGAAAGCTTGCTTGGAGGCATGCTTCGTTCTGCGAGCTGATGTCAGGGCAGGACCCACCCGCATCCTGACTGCCCGTAGACATAGGACCTAGCATCCTTATGTTTGGTGCTGGAAGAGGTTTTGTGCATAGCATGTGGAAGTGACAGGATTCTCCTCAAGTGTATCTGATCTCAATACAGACATTGCAAACGTCCTTGTTCAATGGGAGTGTAGCTCCGTCCTAGCTCCCATCAAAGTGTCTAGCAGACATCTGCCTGCAAAGCATACACACTTCCGAGAGTTGAGCTTATGGACTGTCCCTCCCTCATCCTGCCTGCAGTTACACCACGCTCCTAACAGGCCTAGCCCCGATGCGTGCCTGAGTGTTGTGAGAGCTAAGTGGAAATTCACGGCCCACAAGACTAGTGCATCCAAGCTCAAACCAGCGATTTCCTAGTATTCCCTGTATGAACCACGTGCTACATCCTAAGTGCCATACGAGAGAAGCTAGCTGAACGCCTTGTCCAAAATCAACGTACTTTGGAGAGTTGAGCTAACCCTCAGTCCCTCACAGTTGCACAGTGCCTGCAGAAAGTTTCCAACATCTGCACCACAGCCGTTTGTCAGAGTCTTGTGAGACGCAGGTGGAATAAGCAGACCTGGAAGGTGTCTCCAGCTGCAGTGGAGTTGTATTCTAGGTACCTCCTGGCTTAGAACACTGTTACGTTCCCAGTGCCCGACGAACACAGCTAGTTGAAAGCTGGCTTTTAGGCGAGCTTACTTGTGCGAGCTGAGATGAGGGCAGGACCCACCCGCATCCTGACTGCCCATAGATGTAGGTCCCAGCATCCTTATTTTAGGTGCCGAAGAGGTTGTGTGAAAAGCTTGTGGAAGTGACAGGATTCTCCTCAAGTGTATCTGATCTCAATACAGACATTGCAAACGTCCTTGTTCAATGGGAGTGTAGCTCCGTCCTAGCTCCCATCAAAGTGTCTAGCAGACATCTGCCTGCAAAGCATACACACTTCCGAGAGTTGAGCTTATGGACTGTCCCTCCCTCATCCTGCCTGCAGTTACACCACGCTCCTAACAGGCCTAGCCCCGATGCGTGCCTGAGTGTTGTGAGAGCTAAGTGGAAAGTCCCGGCCCACAAGACTAGTGCATCCAAGCTCAAACCAGCGATTTCCTAGTATTCCCTGTATGAACCACGTGCTACATCCTAAGTGCCATACGAGAGAAGCTAGCTGAACGCCTTGTCCAAAATCAACGTACTTTGGAGAGTTGAGCTAACCCTCAGTCCCTCACAGTTGCACAGTGCCTGCAGAAAGTTTCCAACATCTGCACCACAGCCGTTTGTCAGAGTCTTGTGAGACGCAGGTGGAATAAGCAGACCTGGAAGGTGTCTCCAGCTGCAGTGGAGTTGTATTCTAGGTACCTCCTGGCTTAGAACACTGTTACGTTCCCAGTGCCCGACGAACACAGCTAGTTGAAAGCTGGCTTTTAGGCGAGCTTACTTGTGCGAGCTGAGATGAGGGCAGGACCCACCCGCATCCTGACTGCCCATAGATGTAGGTCCCAGCATCCTTATTTTAGGTGCCGAAGAGGTTGTGTGAAAAGCTTGTGGAAGTGACAGGATTCTCCTCAAGTGTATCTGATCTCAATACAGACATTGCAAACGTCCTTGTTCAATGAGAGTGTAGCTCGGTCCTAGCTCCCATCAAAGTGTCTAGCAGACATCTCCCTGCAAAGCATACACACTTCCGAGAGTTGAGCTTATGGACTGTCCCACCCACATCCTGCCTGGAGATACACCGCGATCCTAACAGGCCTAGCCCCGATGCGTGCCTGAAGTGTTGTGAAAGCTAAGTGGAAAGTCCCGGCCCACAAGACTAGGCATCCAAGCTCAATCCAGCGATTTTCTAGTATTCCCTGCATGAGCCAGGTGCTACATCCTAAGTGCCATACGAGAGAAGCTAGCTGAACGCCTTGTCCAAAAGCAACTTACCTCGGAGTGTTGAGCTAACCCTCATTCCCTCGCAGTTGCACACTGCCTGCAGAAAGATTTTCCAACATCTGCATCTGAGCCGTTTGTCAGAGTCTTGTGAGACGCAGGTGGAATAAGCAGACCTGGAAGGTGTCTCCAGCTGCAGTGGAGTTGTATTCTAGGTACCTCCTGGCTTAGAACACTGTTACGTTCTCAGTGCCCGAGGAACGCAGCTAGTTGAAAGCTGGATTTTAGGCGAGCTTACTTGTGCGAGGTGAGATCAGGGCAGGACCCGCCCCCATCCTGACTGCCCGTAGATGTAGGTCCCAGCATCCTTATTTTAGGTCCCGAAGAGGTTGTGTGAAAATCTTGTGGAAGTGACAGGATTCTCCTCAAGTGTATCTGATCTCAATACAGACATTGCAAACGTCCTTGTTCAATGAGAGTGTAGCTCGGTCCTAGCTCCCATCAAAGTGTCTAGCAGACATCTACAAACCATACAGACGTCTCAGAGTTGAACTTATGGACTGTCCCTCTCACATCCTGCCTGCAGGAACACCACGCTCCTAACAGGCCTAGCCCCGATGCGTGCCTGAAGTGTTGTCAGAGCTAAGTGGAAATTCCGGGCCCACAAGACTAGTGCATCCAAGCTCAATGCAGCGATTTCCAGGTATTCCCTGCATGAGCCAGGTGCTACATCCTAAGTGCCATACGAGAGAAGCTAGCTGAACGCCTAGTCCAAAAGCAACATACTTCGGAGAGTTGAGCTAACCCTCAGTCCCTCGCAGTTGCACACTGCCTGCAGAAAGATTTTCCAACATCTGCATCACAGCCGTTTGTCAGAGTCTTGTGAGACGCAGGTGGAATAAGCATACCTGGAGGGTGTCTCCAGCTGCAGTGGAGGGGTATTCTGGGTACCTCCTGGCTTAGAGTACTGCGACGTTCTCAGTGCCCTAAGAACGCAGCTAGTTGAAAGCTTGCTTGGAGGCATGCTTCGTTCTGCGAGCTGATGTCAGGGCAGGACCCACCCGCATCCTGACTGCCCGTAGACATAGGACCTAGCATCCTTATGTTTGGTGCTGGAAGAGGTTTTGTGCATAGCATGTGGAAGTGACAGGATTCTCCTCAAGTGTATCTGATCTCAATACAGACATTGCAAACGTCCTTGTTCAATGGGAGTGTAGCTCCGTCCTAGCTCCCATCAAAGTGTCTAGCAGACATCTGCATGGAAAGCATACACACTTCCGAGAGTTGAGCTTATGGACTGTCCCTCCCTCATCCTGCCTGCAGTTACACCACGCTCCTAACAGGCCTAGCCCCGATGCGTGCCTGAGTGTTGTGAGAGCTAAGTGGAAAGTCCCGGCCCACAAGTCTAGTGCATCCAAGCTCAATCCAGCGATTTCCTAGTATTCCCTGTATGAACCAGGTGCTACATCCTAAGTGCCATACGAGAGAAGCTAGCTGAACGCCTAGTCCAAAAGCAACATACTTCGGAGAGTTGAGCTAACACTCAGTCCCTCGCAGTTGCACACTACCTGCAGAAAGATTTTCCAACATCTGCATCTGAGCCGTTTGTCAGAGGCTTGTGAGACGCAAGTGGAATAAGCAGACCTGGAGGGTGTCTCCAGCTGCAGTGGAGTTGTATTCTAGGTACCTCCTGGCTTAGAACACTGTTACGTTCTCAGTGCCCGAGGAACGCAGCTAGTTGAAAGCTGGCTTTTAGGCGAGCTTACTTGTGCGAGCTGAGATCAGGGCAGGACCCGCCCCCATCCTGACTGCCCGTAGATGTAGGTCCCAGCATCCTTATTTTAGGTCCCGAAGAGGTTGTGTGAAAATCTTGTGGAAGTGACAGGATTCTCCTCAAGTGTATCTGATCTCAATAAAGACATTGCAAACGTCCTTGTTCAATGAGAGTGTAGCTCGGTCCTAGCTCCCATCAAAGTGTCTAGCAGACATCTGCCTGCAAACCATACAGACGTCTCAGAGTTGAGCTTATGGACTGTCCCTCTCACATCCTGCCTGCAGGTACACCGCGCACCTAACAGGCCTAGCTCCGATGCGTGCCTGAAGTGTTGTGAGAGATAAGTGGAAATTCCCGGCCCACAAGACTAGTGCATCCAAGCTCAACAAGCGTTTTCCTAGTATTCCCTGTATGAACCAGGTGCTACATCCTAACCGCCATTCGAGAGAAGCTAGCTGAACGCCTTGTCCAAAATCAACTTTGTTCCGAGAGTGGAGATCACCCTCAGTCCCTCACAGTTGCACACTGCCTGCAGAAAGAGTTTCCATTATCTGACCCAGAGCCGTTTGTCAGAGGCTTGTGAGACGCAAGTGGAATAAGCAGACCTGGAGGGTGTCTCCAGCTGCCTTGGAGTTGTATTCTGGGTACCTCCTGGCTTAGAACACTGTTACGTTCTCAGTGCCCGAGGAACGCAGCTACTTGAAAGCTGGCTTGTAGGCGAGCTTCCTTCTGCGAGCTGAGATAAGGGCAGGACCCTCCCGCATCATGACTGCCCGTGGACTTAGTTCCCAGCATCCTTATGTTAGGTGCCGAAGAGGTTGTGTGAAAAGCTTGTGGAAGTGACAGGATTCTCCTCAAGTGTATCTGATCTCAATACAGACATTGCAAACGTCCTTGTTCAATGAGAGTGTAGCTCGGTCCTAGCTCCCATCAAAGTGTCTAGCAGACATCTGCCTGCAAAGCATACACACTTCCGAGAGTTGAGCTTATGGACTGTCCCTCCCACATCCTGCCTGGAGATACACCGCGTTCCTAACAGGCCTAGCCCTGATGCGTGCCTGAAGTGTTGTGAAAGCTAAGTGGAAAGTCCCGGCCCACAAGACTAGGCATCCAAGCTCAATCCATCGATTTTCTAGTGTTCCCTGCATGAGCCAGGTGCTACATCCTAAGTGCCATACGAGAGAAGCTAGCTGAACGCCTTGTCCAAAAGCAACTTACTTCGGAGAGTTGAGCTAACCCTCAGTCCCTCGCAGTTGCACACTGCCTGCAGAAAGATTTTCCAACATCTGCATCACAGCCGTTTGTCAGAGTCTTGTGAGACGCAGGTGGAATAAGCATACCTGGAGGGTGTCTCCAGCTGCAGTGGAGGGGTATTCTGGGTACCTCCTGGCTTAGAGTACTGCGACGTTCTCAGTGCCCTAAGAACGCAGCTAGTTGAAAGCTTGCTTGGAGGCATGCTTCGTTCTGCGAGCTGATGTCAGGGCAGGACCCACCCGCATCCTGACTGCCCGTAGACATAGGACCTAGCATCCTTATGTTTGGTGCTGGAAGAGGTTTTGTGCATAGCATGTGGAAGTGACAGGATTCTCCTCAAGTGTATCTGATCTCAATACAGACATTGCAAACGTCCTTGTTCAATGGGAGTGTAGCTCCGTCCTAGCTCCCATCAAAGTGTCTAGCAGACATCTGCCTGCAAAGCATACACACTTCCGAGAGTTGAGCTTATGGACTGTCCCTCCCTCATCCTGCCTGCAGTTACACCACGCTCCTAACAGGCCTAGCCCCGATGCGTGCCTGAGTGTTGTGAGAGGTAAGTGGAAATTCACGGCCCACAAGACTAGTGCATCCAAGCTCAAACCAGCGATTTCCTAGTATTCCCTGTATGAACCACGTGCTACATCCTAAGTGCCATACGAGAGAAGCTAGCTGAACGCCTTGTCCAAAATCAACGTACTTTGGAGAGTTGAGCTAACCCTCAGTCCCTCACAGTTGCACAGTGCCTGCAGAAAGTTTCCAACATCTGCACCACAGCCGTTTGTCAGAGTCTTGTGAGACGCAGGTGGAATAAGCAGACCTGGAAGGTGTCTCCAGCTGCAGTGGAGTTGTATTCTAGGTACCTCCTGGCTTAGAACACTGTTACGTTCCCAGTGCCCGACGAACACAGCTAGTTGAAAGCTGGCTTTTAGGCGAGCTTACTTGTGCGAGCTGAGATGAGGGCAGGACCCACCCGCATCCTGACTGCCCATAGATGTAGGTCCCAGCATCCTTATTTTAGGTGCCGAAGAGGTTGTGTGAAAAGCTTGTGGAAGTGACAGGATTCTCCTCAAGTGTATCTGATCTCAATACAGACATTGCAAACGTCCTTGTTCAATGGGAGTGTAGCTCCGTCCTAGCTCCCATCAAAGTGTCTAGCAGACATCTGCCTGCAAAGCATACACACTTCCGAGAGTTGAGCTTATGGACTGTCCCTCCCTCATCCTGCCTGCAGTTACACCACGCTCCTAACAGGCCTAGCCCCGATGCGTGCCTGAGTGTTGTGAGAGCTAAGTGGAAAGTCCCGGCCCACAAGACTAGTGCATCCAAGCTCAAACCAGCGATTTCCTAGTATTCCCTGTATGAACCACGTGCTACATCCTAAGTGCCATACGAGAGAAGCTAGCTGAACGCCTTGTCCAAAATCAACGTACTTTGGAGAGTTGAGCTAACCCTCAGTCCCTCACAGTTGCACAGTGCCTGCAGAAAGTTTCCAACATCTGCACCACAGCCGTTTGTCAGAGTCTTGTGAGACGCAGGTGGAATAAGCAGACCTGGAAGGTGTCTCCAGCTGCAGTGGAGTTGTATTCTAGGTACCTCCTGGCTTAGAACACTGTTACGTTCCCAGTGCCCGACGAACACAGCTAGTTGAAAGCTGGCTTTTAGGCGAGCTTACTTGTGCGAGCTGAGATGAGGGCAGGACCCACCCGCATCCTGACTGCCCATAGATGTAGGTCCCAGCATCCTTATTTTAGGTGCCGAAGAGGTTGTGTGAAAAGCTTGTGGAAGTGACAGGATTCTCCTCAAGTGTATCTGATCTCAATACAGACATTGCAAACGTCCTTGTTCAATGAGAGTGTAGCTCGGTCCTAGCTCCCATCAAAGTGTCTAGCAGACATCTCCCTGCAAAGCATACTCACTTCCGAGAGTTGAGCTTATGGACTGTCCCACCCACATCCTGCCTGGAGATACACCGCGATCCTAACAGGCCTAGCCCCGATGCGTGCCTGAAGTGTTGTGAAAGCTAAGTGGAAAGTCCCGGCCCACAAGACTAGGCATCCAAGCTCAATCCAGCGATTTTCTAGTATTCCCTGCATGAGCCAGGTGCTACATCCTAAGTGCCATACGAGAGAAGCTAGCTGAACGCCTTGTCCAAAAGCAACTTACCTCGGAGTGTTGAGCTAACCCTCATTCCCTCGCAGTTGCACACTGCCTGCAGAAAGATTTTCCAACATCTGCATCTGAGCCGTTTGTCAGAGTCTTGTGAGACGCAGGTGGAATAAGCAGACCTGGAAGGTGTCTCCAGCTGCAGTGGAGTTGTATTCTAGGTACCTCCTGGCTTAGAACACTGTTACGTTCTCAGTGCCCGAGGAACGCAGCTAGTTGAAAGGTGGATTTTAGGCGAGCTTACTTGTGCGAGGTGAGATCAGGGCAGGACCCGCCCCCATCCTGACTGCCCGTAGATGTAGGTCCCAGCATCCTTATTTTAGGTCCCGAAGAGGTTGTGTGAAAATCTTGTGGAAGTGACAGGATTCTCCTCAAGTGTATCTGATCTCAATACAGACATTGCAAACGTCCTTGTTCAATGAGAGTGTAGCTCGGTCCTAGCTCCCATCAAAGTGTCTAGCAGACATCTACAAACCATACAGACGTCTCAGAGTTGAACTTATGGACTGTCCCTCTCACATCCTGCCTGCAGGAACACCACGCTCCTAACAGGCCTAGCCCCGATGCGTGCCTGAAGTGTTGTCAGAGCTAAGTGGAAATTCCCGGCCCACAAGACTAGTGCATCCAAGCTCAATGCAGCGATTTCCAGGTATTCCCTGCATGAGCCAGGTGCTACATCCTAAGTGCCATACGAGAGAAGCTAGCTGAACGCCTAGTCCAAAAGCAACATACTTCGGAGAGTTGAGCTAACCCTCAGTCCCTCGCAGTTGCACACTGCCTGCAGAAAGATTTTCCAACATCTGCATCACAGCCGTTTGTCAGAGTCTTGTGAGACGCAGGTGGAATAAGCATACCTGGAGGGTGTCTCCAGCTGCAGTGGAGGGGTATTCTGGGTACCTCCTGGCTTAGAGTACTGCGACGTTCTCAGTGCCCTAAGAACGCAGCTAGTTGAAAGCTTGCTTGGAGGCATGCTTCGTTCTGCGAGCTGATGTCAGGGCAGGACCCACCCGCATCCTGACTGCCCGTAGACATAGGACCTAGCATCCTTATGTTTGGTGCTGGAAGAGGTTTTGTGCATAGCATGTGGAAGTGACAGGATTCTCCTCAAGTGTATCTGATCTCAATACAGACATTGCAAACGTCCTTGTTCAATGGGAGTGTAGCTCCGTCCTAGCTCCCATCAAAGTGTCTAGCAGACATCTGCATGGAAAGCATACACACTTCCGAGAGTTGAGCTTATGGACTGTCCCTCCCTCATCCTGCCTGCAGTTACACCACGCTCCTAACAGGCCTAGCCCCGATGCGTGCCTGAGTGTTGTGAGAGCTAAGTGGAAAGTCCCGGCCCACAAGTCTAGTGCATCCAAGCTCAATCCAGCGATTTCCTAGTATTCCCTGTATGAACCAGGTGCTACATCCTAAGTGCCATACGAGAGAAGCTAGCTGAACGCCTAGTCCAAAAGCAACATACTTCGGAGAGTTGAGCTAACACTCAGTCCCTCGCAGTTGCACACTACCTGCAGAAAGATTTTCCAACATCTGCATCTGAGCCGTTTGTCAGAGGCTTGTGAGACGCAAGTGGAATAAGCAGACCTGGAGGGTGTCTCCAGCTGCAGTGGAGTTGTATTCTAGGTACCTCCTGGCTTAGAACACTGTTACGTTCTCAGTGCCCGAGGAACGCAGCTAGTTGAAAGCTGGCTTTTAGGCGAGCTTACTTGTGCGAGCTGAGATCAGGGCAGGAACCGCCCCCATCCTGACTGCCCGTAGATGTAGGTCCCAGCATCCTTATTTTAGGTCCCGAAGAGGTTGTGTGAAAATCTTGTGGAAGTGACAGGATTCTCCTCAAGTGTATCTGATCTCAATAAAGACATTGCAAACGTCCTTGTTCAATGAGAGTGTAGCTCGGTCCTAGCTCCCATCAAAGTGTCTAGCAGACATCTGCCTGCAAACCATACAGACGTCTCAGAGTTGAGCTTATGGACTGTCCCTCTCACATCCTGCCTGCAGGTACACCGCGCACCTAACAGGCCTAGCTCCGATGCGTGCCTGAAGTGTTGTGAGAGATAAGTGGAAATTCCCGGCCCACAAGACTAGTGCATCCAAGCTCAACAAGCGTTTTCCTAGTATTCCCTGTATGAACCAGTTGCTACATCCTAACCGCCATTCGAGAGAAGCTAGCTGAACGCCTTGTCCAAAATCAACTTTGTTCCGAGAGTGGAGATCACCCTCAGTCCCTCACAGTTGCACACTGCCTGCAGAAAGAGTTTCCATTATCTGACCCAGAGCCGTTTGTCAGAGGCTTGTGAGACGCCAGTGGAATAAGCAGACCAGGAGGGTGTCTCCAGCTGCCTTGGAGTTGTATTCTGGGTACCTCCTGGCTTAGAACACTGTTACGTTCTCAGTGCCCGAGGAACGCAGCTACTTGAAAGCTGGCTTGTAGGCGAGCTTCCTTCTGCGAGCTGAGATAAGGGCAGGACCCTCCCGCATCATGACTGCCCGTGGACTTAGTTCCCAGCATCCTTATGTTAGGTGCCGAAGAGGTTGTGTGAAAAGCTTGTGGAAGTGACAGGATTCTCCTCAAGTGTATCTGATCTCAATACAGACATTGCAAACGTCCTTGTTCAATGAGAGTGTAGCTCGGTCCTAGCTCCCATCAAAGTGTCTAGCAGACATCTGCCTGCAAAGCATACACACTTCCGAGAGTTGAGCTTATGGACTGTCCCTCCCACATCCTGCCTGGAGATACACCGCGTTCCTAACAGGCCTAGCCCTGATGCGTGCCTGAAGTGTTGTGAAAGCTAAGTGGAAAGTCCCGGCCCACAAGACTAGGCATCCAAGCTCAATCCATCGATTTTCTAGTGTTCCCTGCATGAGCCAGGTGCTACATCCTAAGTGCCATACGAGAGAAGCTAGCTGAACGCCTTGTCCAAAAGCAACTTACTTCGGAGAGTTGAGCTAACCCTCAGTCCCTCGCAGTTGCACACTGCCTGCAGAAAGATTTTCCAACATCTGCATCACAGCCGTTTGTCAGAGTCTTGTGAGACGCAGGTGGAATAAGCATACCTGGAGGGTGTCTCCAGCTGCAGTGGAGGGGTATTCTGGGTACCTCCTGGCTTAGAGTACTGCGACGTTCTCAGTGCCCTAAGAACGCAGCTAGTTGAAAGCTTGCTTGGAGGCATGCTTCGTTCTGCGAGCTGATGTCAGGGCAGGACCCACCCGCATCCTGACTGCCCGTAGACATAGGACCTAGCATCCTTATGTTTGGTGCTGGAAGACGTTTTGTGCATAGCATGTGGAAGTGACAGGATTCTCCTCAAGTGTATCTGATCTCAATACAGACATTGCAAACGTCCTTGTTCAATGGGAGTGTAGCTCCGTCCTAGCTCCCATCAAAGTGTCTAGCAGACATCTGCCTGCAAAGCATACACACTTCCGAGAGTTGAGCTTATGGACTGTCCCTCCCTCATCCGGCCTGCAGTTACACCACGCTCCTAAGAGGCCTAGCCCCGATGCGAGCCTGAGTGTTGTGAGAGCTAAGTGGAAAGTCCCGGCCCACGAGACTGGTGCATCCAAGCTCAATCCAGCGATTTCCTAGTATTCCCTGTATGAACCAGGTGCTACATCCTAAGTGCCATACGAGAGAAGCTAGCTGAACGCCTTGTCCAAAAGCAACTTACTTCGGAGAGTTGAGCTAACCCTCAGTCCCTCGCAGTTGCACACTGCCTGCAGAAAGATTTTCCAACATCTGCATCACAGCCGTTTGTCAGAGTCTTGTGAGACGCAGGTGGAATAAGCATACCTGGAGGGTGTCTCCAGCTGCAGTGGAGGGGTATTCTGGGTACCTCCTGGCTTAGAGTACTGCGACGTTCTCAGTGCCCTAAGAACGCAGCTAGTTGAAAGCTTGCTTGGAGGCATGCTTCGTTCTGCGAGCTGATGTCAGGGCAGGACCCACCCGCATCCTGACTGCCCGTAGACATAGGACCTAGCATCCTTATGTTTGGTGCTGGAAGAGGTTTTGTGCATAGCATGTGGAAGTGACAGGATTCTCCTCAAGTGTATCTGATCTCAATACAGACATTGCAAACGTCCTTGTTCAATGGGAGTGTAGCTCCGTCCTAGCTCCCATCAAAGTGTCTAGCAGACATCTGCCTGCAAAGCATACACACTTCCGAGAGTTGAGCTTATGGACTGTCCCTCCCTCATCCTGCCTGCAGTTACACCACGCTCCTAACAGGCCTAGCCCCGATGCGTGCCTGAGTGTTGTGAGAGCTAAGTGGAAAGTCCCGGCCCACAAGACTAGTGCATCCAAGCTCAAACCAGCGATTTCCTAGTATTCCCTGTATGAACCACGTGCTACATCCTAAGTGCCATACGAGAGAAGCTAGCTGAACGCCTTGTCCAAAATCAACGTACTTTGGAGAGTTGAGCTAACCCTCAGTCCCTCACAGTTGCACAGTGCCTGCAGAAAGTTTCCAACATCTGCACCACAGCCGTTTGTCAGAGTCTTGTGAGACGCAGGTGGAATAAGCAGACCTGGAAGGTGTCTCCAGCTGCAGTGGAGTTGTATTCTAGGTACCTCCTGGCTTAGAACACTGTTACGTTCCCAGTGCCCGACGAACACAGCTAGTTGAAAGCTGGCTTTTAGGCGAGCTTACTTGTGCGAGCTGAGATGAGGGCAGGACCCACCCGCATCCTGACTGCCCATAGATGTAGGTCCCAGCATCCTTATTTTAGGTGCCGAAGAGGTTGTGTGAAAAGCTTGTGGAAGTGACAGGATTCTCCTCAAGTGTATCTGATCTCAATACAGACATTGCAAACGTCCTTGTTCAATGAGAGTGTAGCTCGGTCCTAGCTCCCATCAAAGTGTCTAGCAGACATCTCCCTGCAAAGCATACACACTTCCGAGAGTTGAGCTTATGGACTGTCCCACCCACATCCTGCCTGGAGATACACCGCGATCCTAACAGGCCTAGCCCCGATGCGTGCCTGAAGTGTTGTGAAAGCTAAGTGGAAAGTCCCGGCCCACAAGACTAGGCATCCAAGCTCAATCCAGCGATTTTCTAGTATTCCCTGCATGAGCCAGGTGCTACATCCTAAGTGCCATACGAGAGAAGCTAGCTGAACGCCTTGTCCAAAAGCAACTTACCTCGGAGTGTTGAGCTAACCCTCATTCCCTCGCAGTTGCACACTGCCTGCAGAAAGATTTTCCAACATCTGCATCTGAGCCGTTTGTCAGAGTCTTGTGAGACGCAGGTGGAATAAGCAGACCTGGAAGGTGTCTCCAGCTGCAGTGGAGTTGTATTCTAGGTACCTCCTGGCTTAGAACACTGTTACGTTCTCAGTGCCCGAGGAACGCAGCTAGTTGAAAGCTGGATTTTAGGCGAGCTTACTTGTGCGAGGTGAGATCAGGGCAGGACCCGCCCCCATCCTGACTGCCCGTAGATGTAGGTCCCAGCATCCTTATTTTAGGTCCCGAAGAGGTTGTGTGAAAATCTTGTGGAAGTGACAGGATTCTCCTCAAGTGTATCTGATCTCAATACAGACATTGCAAACGTCCTTGTTCAATGAGAGTGTAGCTCGGTCCTAGCTCCCATCAAAGTGTCTAGCAGACATCTACAAACCATACAGACGTCTCAGAGTTGAACTTATGGACTGTCCCTCTCACATCCTGCCTGCAGGAACACCACGCTCCTAACAGGCCTAGCCCCGATGCGTGCCTGAAGTGTTGTCAGAGCTAAGTGGAAATTCCGGGCCCACAAGACTAGTGCATCCAAGCTCAATGCAGCGATTTCCAGGTATTCCCTGCATGAGCCAGGTGCTACATCCTAAGTGCCATACGAGAGAAGCTAGCTGAATGCCTTGTCCAAAAGCAACTTACTTCGGAGAGTTGAGCTAACCCTCAGTCCCTCACAGTTGCACAGTGCCTGCAGAAAGTTTCCAACATCTGCACCACAGCCGTTTGTCAGAGTCTTGTGAGACGCAGGTGGAATAAGCAGACCTGGAAGGTGTCTCCAGCTGCAGTGGAGTTGTATTCTAGGTACCTCCTGGCTTAGAACACTGTTACGTTCCCAGTGCCCGACGAACACAGCTAGTTGAAAGCTGGCTTTTAGGCGAGCTTACTTGTGCGAGCTGAGATGAGGGCAGGACCCACCCGCATCCTGACTGCCCATAGATGTAGGTCCCAGCATCCTTATTTTAGGTGCCGAAGAGGTTGTGTGAAAAGCTTGTGGAAGTGACAGGATTCTCCTCAAGTGTATCTGATCTCAATACAGACATTGCAAACGTCCTTGTTCAATGGGAGTGTAGCTCCGTCCTAGCTCCCATCAAAGTGTCTAGCAGACATCTGCCTGCAAAGCATACACACTTCCGAGAGTTGAGCTTATGGACTGTCCCTCCCTCATCCTGCCTGCAGTTACACCACGCTCCTAACAGGCCTAGCCCCGATGCGTGCCTGAGTGTTGTGAGAGCTAAGTGGAAAGTCCCGGCCCACAAGACTAGTGCATCCAAGCTCAAACCAGCGATTTCCTAGTATTCCCTGTATGAACCACGTGCTACATCCTAAGTGCCATACGAGAGAAGCTAGCTGAACGCCTTGTCCAAAATCAACGTACTTTGGAGAGTTGAGCTAACCCTCAGTCCCTCACAGTTGCACAGTGCCTGCAGAAAGTTTCCAACATCTGCACCACAGCCGTTTGTCAGAGTCTTGTGAGACGCAGGTGGAATAAGCAGACCTGGAAGGTGTCTCCAGCTGCAGTGGAGTTGTATTCTAGGTACCTCCTGGCTTAGAACACTGTTACGTTCCCAGTGCCCGACGAACACAGCTAGTTGAAAGCTGGCTTTTAGGCGAGCTTACTTGTGCGAGCTGAGATGAGGGCAGGACCCACCCGCATCCTGACTGCCCATAGATGTAGGTCCCAGCATCCTTATTTTAGGTGCCGAAGAGGTTGTGTGAAAAGCTTGTGGAAGTGACAGGATTCTCCTCAAGTGTATCTGATCTCAATACAGACATTGCAAACGTCCTTGTTCAATGAGAGTGTAGCTCGGTCCTAGCTCCCATCAAAGTGTCTAGCAGACATCTCCCTGCAAAGCATACACACTTCCGAGAGTTGAGCTTATGGACTGTCCCACCCACATCCTGCCTGGAGATACACCGCGATCCTAACAGGCCTAGCCCCGATGCGTGCCTGAAGTGTTGTGAAAGCTAAGTGGAAAGTCCCGGCCCACAAGACTAGGCATCCAAGCTCAATCCAGCGATTTTCTAGTATTCCCTGCATGAGCCAGGTGCTACATCCTAAGTGCCATACGAGAGAAGCTAGCTGAACGCCTTGTCCAAAAGCAACTTACCTCGGAGTGTTGAGCTAACCCTCATTCCCTCGCAGTTGCACACTGCCTGCAGAAAGATTTTCCAACATCTGCATCTGAGCCGTTTGTCAGAGTCTTGTGAGACGCAGGTGGAATAAGCAGACCTGGAAGGTGTCTCCAGCTGCAGTGGAGTTGTATTCTAGGTACCTCCTGGCTTAGAACACTGTTACGTTCTCAGTGCCCGAGGAACGCAGCTAGTTGAAAGCTGGATTTTAGGCGAGCTTACTTGTGCGAGGTGAGATCAGGGCAGGACCCGCCCCCATCCTGACTGCCCGTAGATGTAGGTCCCAGCATCCTTATTTTAGGTCCCGAAGAGGTTGTGTGAAAATCTTGTGGAAGTGACAGGATTCTCCTCAAGTGTATCTGATCTCAATACAGACATTGCAAACGTCCTTGTTCAATGAGAGTGTAGCTCGGTCCTAGCTCCCATCAAAGTGTCTAGCAGACATCTACAAACCATACAGACGTCTCAGAGTTGAACTTATGGACTGTCCCTCTCACATCCTGCCTGCAGGAACACCACGCTCCTAACAGGCCTAGCCCCGATGCGTGCCTGAAGTGTTGTCAGAGCTAAGTGGAAATTCCGGGCCCACAAGACTAGTGCATCCAAGCTCAATGCAGCGATTTCCAGGTATTCCCTGCATGAGCCAGGTGCTACATCCTAAGTGCCATACGAGAGAAGCTAGCTGAACGCCTAGTCCAAAAGCAACATACTTCGGAGAGTTGAGCTAACCCTCAGTCCCTCGCAGTTGCACACTGCCTGCAGAAAGATTTTCCAACATCTGCATCACAGCCGTTTGTCAGAGTCTTGTGAGACGCAGGTGGAATAAGCATACCTGGAGGGTGTCTCCAGCTGCAGTGGAGGGGTATTCTGGGTACCTCCTGGCTTAGAGTACTGCGACGTTCTCAGTGCCCTAAGAACGCAGCTAGTTGAAAGCTTGCTTGGAGGCATGCTTCGTTCTGCGAGCTGATGTCAGGGCAGGACCCACCCGCATCCTGACTGCCCGTAGACATAGGACCTAGCATCCTTATGTTTGGTGCTGGAAGAGGTTTTGTGCATAGCATGTGGAAGTGACAGGATTCTCCTCAAGTGTATCTGATCTCAATACAGACATTGCAAACGTCCTTGTTCAATGGGAGTGTAGCTCCGTCCTAGCTCCCATCAAAGTGTCTAGCAGACATCTGCATGGAAAGCATACACACTTCCGAGAGTTGAGCTTATGGACTGTCCCTCCCTCATCCTGCCTGCAGTTACACCACGCTCCTAACAGGCCTAGCCCCGATGCGTGCCTGAGTGTTGTGAGAGCTAAGTGGAAAGTCCCGGCCCACAAGTCTAGTGCATCCAAGCTCAATCCACCGATTTCCTAGTATTCCCTGTATGAACCAGGTGCTACATCCTAAGTGCCATACGAGAGAAGCTAGCTGAACGCCTAGTCCAAAAGCAACATACTTCGGAGAGTTGAGCTAACACTCAGTCCCTCGCAGTTGCACACTACCTGCAGAAAGATTTTCCAACATCTGCATCTGAGCCGTTTGTCAGAGGCTTGTGAGACGCAAGTGGAATAAGCAGACCTGGAGGGTGTCTCCAGCTGCAGTGGAGTTGTATTCTAGGTACCTCCTGGCTTAGAACACTGTTACGTTCTCAGTGCCCGAGGAACGCAGCTAGTTGAAAGCTGGCTTTTAGGCGAGCTTACTTGTGCGAGCTGAGATCAGGGCAGGACCCGCCCCCATCCTGACTGCCCGTAGATGTAGGTCCCAGCATCCTTATTTTAGGTCCCGAAGAGGTTGTGTGAAAATCTTGTGGAAGTGACAGGATTCTCCTCAAGTGTATCTGATCTCAATAAAGACATTGCAAACGTCCTTGTTCAATGAGAGTGTAGCTCGGTCCTAGCTCCCATCAAAGTGTCTAGCAGACATCTGCCTGCAAACCATACAGACGTCTCAGAGTTGAGCTTATGGACTGTCCCTCTCACATCCTGCCTGCAGGTACACCGCGCACCTAACAGGCCTAGCTCCGATGCGTGCCTGAAGTGTTGTGAGAGATAAGTGGAAATTCCCGGCCCACAAGACTAGTGCATCCAAGCTCAACAAGCGTTTTCCTAGTATTCCCTGTATGAACCAGGTGCTACATCCTAACCGCCATTCGAGAGAAGCTAGCTGAACGCCTTGTCCAAAATCAACTTTGTTCCGAGAGTGGAGATCACCCTCAGTCCCTCACAGTTGCACACTGCCTGCAGAAAGAGTTTCCATTATCTGACCCAGAGCCGTTTGTCAGAGGCTTGTGAGACGCAAGTGGAATAAGCAGACCTGGAGGGTGTCTCCAGCTGCCTTGGAGTTGTATTCTGGGTACCTCCTGGCTTAGAACACTGTTACGTTCTCAGTGCCCGAGGAACGCAGCTACTTGAAAGCTGGCTTGTAGGCGAGCTTCCTTCTGCGAGCTGAGATAAGGGCAGGACCCTCCCGCATCATGACTGCCCGTGGACGTAGTTCCCAGCATCCTTATGTTAGGTGCCGAAGAGGTTGTGTGAAAAGCTTGTGGAAGTGACAGGATTCTCCTCAAGTGTATCTGATCTCAATACAGACATTGCAAACGTCCTTGTTCAATGAGAGTGTAGCTCGGTCCTAGCTCCCATCAAAGTGTCTAGCAGACATCTGCCTGCAAAGCATACACACTTCCGAGAGTTGAGCTTATGGACTGTCCCTCCCACATCCTGCCTGGAGATACACCGCGTTCCTAACAGGCCTAGCCCTGATGCGTGCCTGAAGTGTTGTGAAAGCTAAGTGGAAAGTCCCGGCCCACAAGACTAGGCATCCAAGCTCAATCCATCGATTTTCTAGTGTTCCCTGCATGAGCCAGGTGCTACATCCTAAGTGCCATACGAGAGAAGCTAGCTGAACGCCTTGTCCAAAAGCAACTTACTTCGGAGAGTTGAGCTAACCCTCAGTCCCTCGCAGTTGCACACTGCCTGCAGAAAGATTTTCCAACATCTGCATCACAGCCGTTTGTCAGAGTCTTGTGAGACGCAGGTGGAATAAGCATACCTGGAGGGTGTCTCCAGCTGCAGTGGAGGGGTATTCTGGGTACCTCCTGGCTTAGAGTACTGCGACGTTCTCAGTGCCCTAAGAACGCAGCTAGTTGAAAGCTTGCTTGGAGGCATGCTTCGTTCTGCGAGCTGATGTCAGGGCAGGACCCACCCGCATCCTGACTGCCCGTAGACATAGGACCTAGCATCCTTATGTTTGGTGCTGGAAGAGGTTTTGTGCATAGCATGTGGAAGTGACAGGATTCTCCTCAAGTGTATCTGATCTCAATACAGACATTGCAAACGTCCTTGTTCAATGGGAGTGTAGCTCCGTCCTAGCTCCCATCAAAGTGTCTAGCAGACATCTGCCTGCAAAGCATACACACTTCCGAGAGTTGAGCTTATGGACTGTCCCTCCCTCATCCTGCCTGCAGTTACACCACGCTCCTAACAGGCCTAGCCCCGATGCGTGCCTGAGTGTTGTGAGAGGTAAGTGGAAATTCACGGCCCACAAGACTAGTGCATCCAAGCTCAAACCAGCGATTTCCTAGTATTCCCTGTATGAACCACGTGCTACATCCTAAGTGCCATACGAGAGAAGCTAGCTGAACGCCTTGTCCAAAATCAACGTACTTTGGAGAGTTGAGCTAACCCTCAGTCCCTCACAGTTGCACAGTGCCTGCAGAAAGTTTCCAACATCTGCACCACAGCCGTTTGTCAGAGTCTTGTGAGACGCAGGTGGAATAAGCAGACCTGGAAGGTGTCTCCAGCTGCAGTGGAGTTGTATTCTAGGTACCTCCTGGCTTAGAACACTGTTACGTTCCCAGTGCCCGACGAACACAGCTAGTTGAAAGCTGGCTTTTAGGCGAGCTTACTTGTGCGAGCTGAGATGAGGGCAGGACCCACCCGCATCCTGACTGCCCATAGATGTAGGTCCCAGCATCCTTATTTTAGGTGCCGAAGAGGTTGTGTGAAAAGCTTGTGGAAGTGACAGGATTCTCCTCAAGTGTATCTGATCTCAATACAGACATTGCAAACGTCCTTGTTCAATGGGAGTGTAGCTCCGTCCTAGCTCCCATCAAAGTGTCTAGCAGACATCTGCCTGCAAAGCATACACACTTCCGAGAGTTGAGCTTATGGACTGTCCCTCCCTCATCCTGCCTGCAGTTACACCACGCTCCTAACAGGCCTAGCCCCGATGCGTGCCTGAGTGTTGTGAGAGCTAAGTGGAAAGTCCCGGCCCACAAGACTAGTGCATCCAAGCTCAAACCAGCGATTTCCTAGTATTCCCTGTATGAACCACGTGCTACATCCTAAGTGCCATACGAGAGAAGCTAGCTGAACGCCTTGTCCAAAATCAACGTACTTTGGAGAGTTGAGCTAACCCTCAGTCCCTCACAGTTGCACAGTGCCTGCAGAAAGTTTCCAACATCTGCACCACAGCCGTTTGTCAGAGTCTTGTGAGACGCAGGTGGAATAAGCAGACCTGGAAGGTGTCTCCAGCTGCAGTGGAGTTGTATTCTAGGTACCTCCTGGCTTAGAACACTGTTACGTTCCCAGTGCCCGACGAACACAGCTAGTTGAAAGCTGGCTTTTAGGCGAGCTTACTTGTGCGAGCTGAGATGAGGGCAGGACCCACCCGCATCCTGACTGCCCATAGATGTAGGTCCCAGCATCCTTATTTTAGGTGCCGAAGAGGTTGTGTGAAAAGCTTGTGGAAGTGACAGGATTCTCCTCAAGTGTATCTGATCTCAATACAGACATTGCAAACGTCCTTGTTCAATGAGAGTGTAGCTCGGTCCTAGCTCCCATCAAAGTGTCTAGCAGACATCTCCCTGCAAAGCATACTCACTTCCGAGAGTTGAGCTTATGGACTGTCCCACCCACATCCTGCCTGGAGATACACCGCGATCCTAACAGGCCTAGCCCCGATGCGTGCCTGAAGTGTTGTGAAAGCTAAGTGGAAAGTCCCGGCCCACAAGACTAGGCATCCAAGCTCAATCCAGCGATTTTCTAGTATTCCCTGCATGAGCCAGGTGCTACATCCTAAGTGCCATACGAGAGAAGCTAGCTGAACGCCTTGTCCAAAAGCAACTTACCTCGGAGTGTTGAGCTAACCCTCATTCCCTCGCAGTTGCACACTGCCTGCAGAAAGATTTTCCAACATCTGCATCTGAGCCGTTTGTCAGAGTCTTGTGAGACGCAGGTGGAATAAGCAGACCTGGAAGGTGTCTCCAGCTGCAGTGGAGTTGTATTCTAGGTACCTCCTGGCTTAGAACACTGTTACGTTCTCAGTGCCCGAGGAACGCAGCTAGTTGAAAGCTGGATTTTAGGCGAGCTTACTTGTGCGAGGTGAGATCAGGGCAGGACCCGCCCCCATCCTGACTGCCCGTAGATGTAGGTCCCAGCATCCTTATTTTAGGTCCCGAAGAGGTTGTGTGAAAATCTTGTGGAAGTGACAGGATTCTCCTCAAGTGTATCTGATCTCAATACAGACATTGCAAACGTCCTTGTTCAATGAGAGTGTAGCTCGGTCCTAGCTCCCATCAAAGTGTCTAGCAGACATCTACAAACCATACAGACGTCTCAGAGTTGAACTTATGGACTGTCCCTCTCACATCCTGCCTGCAGGAACACCACGCTCCTAACAGGCCTAGCCCCGATGCGTGCCTGAAGTGTTGTCAGAGCTAAGTGGAAATTCCCGGCCCACAAGACTAGTGCATCCAAGCTCAATGCAGCGATTTCCAGGTATTCCCTGCATGAGCCAGGTGCTACATCCTAAGTGCCATACGAGAGAAGCTAGCTGAACGCCTAGTCCAAAAGCAACATAC
The DNA here is from genome assembly GCF_048418805.1 of Vulpes vulpes. Lineage (NCBI taxonomy): Eukaryota > Metazoa > Chordata > Mammalia > Carnivora > Canidae > Vulpes > Vulpes vulpes. The sequence continues at coordinate 191,908 of NW_027325753.1, forward strand.
TTCGGAGAGTTGAGCTAACCCTCAGTCCCTCGCAGTTGCACACTGCCTGCAGAAAGATTTTCCAACATCTGCATCACAGCCGTTTGTCAGAGTCTTGTGAGACGCAGGTGGAATAAGCATACCTGGAGGGTGTCTCCAGCTGCAGTGGAGGGGTATTCTGGGTACCTCCTGGCTTAGAGTACTGCGACGTTCTCAGTGCCCTAAGAACGCAGCTAGTTGAAAGCTTGCTTGGAGGCATGCTTCGTTCTGCGAGCTGATGTCAGGGCAGGACCCACCCGCATCCTGACTGCCCGTAGACATAGGACCTAGCATCCTTATGTTTGGTGCTGGAAGAGGTTTTGTGCATAGCATGTGGAAGTGACAGGATTCTCCTCAAGTGTATCTGATCTCAATACAGACATTGCAAACGTCCTTGTTCAATGGGAGTGTAGCTCCGTCCTAGCTCCCATCAAAGTGTCTAGCAGACATCTGCATGGAAAGCATACACACTTCCGAGAGTTGAGCTTATGGACTGTCCCTCCCTCATCCTGCCTGCAGTTACACCACGCTCCTAACAGGCCTAGCCCCGATGCGTGCCTGAGTGTTGTGAGAGCTAAGTGGAAAGTCCCGGCCCACAAGTCTAGTGCATCCAAGCTCAATCCAGCGATTTCCTAGTATTCCCTGTATGAACCAGGTGCTACATCCTAAGTGCCATACGAGAGAAGCTAGCTGAACGCCTAGTCCAAAAGCAACATACTTCGGAGAGTTGAGCTAACACTCAGTCCCTCGCAGTTGCACACTACCTGCAGAAAGATTTTCCAACATCTGCATCTGAGCCGTTTGTCAGAGGCTTGTGAGACGCAAGTGGAATAAGCAGACCTGGAGGGTGTCTCCAGCTGCAGTGGAGTTGTATTCTAGGTACCTCCTGGCTTAGAACACTGTTACGTTCTCAGTGCCCGAGGAACGCAGCTAGTTGAAAGCTGGCTTTTAGGCGAGCTTACTTGTGCGAGCTGAGATCAGGGCAGGAACCGCCCCCATCCTGACTGCCCGTAGATGTAGGTCCCAGCATCCTTATTTTAGGTCCCGAAGAGGTTGTGTGAAAATCTTGTGGAAGTGACAGGATTCTCCTCAAGTGTATCTGATCTCAATAAAGACATTGCAAACGTCCTTGTTCAATGAGAGTGTAGCTCGGTCCTAGCTCCCATCAAAGTGTCTAGCAGACATCTGCCTGCAAACCATACAGACGTCTCAGAGTTGAGCTTATGGACTGTCCCTCTCACATCCTGCCTGCAGGTACACCGCGCACCTAACAGGCCTAGCTCCGATGCGTGCCTGAAGTGTTGTGAGAGATAAGTGGAAATTCCCGGCCCACAAGACTAGTGCATCCAAGCTCAACAAGCGTTTTCCTAGTATTCCCTGTATGAACCAGTTGCTACATCCTAACCGCCATTCGAGAGAAGCTAGCTGAACGCCTTGTCCAAAATCAACTTTGTTCCGAGAGTGGAGATCACCCTCAGTCCCTCACAGTTGCACACTGCCTGCAGAAAGAGTTTCCATTATCTGACCCAGAGCCGTTTGTCAGAGGCTTGTGAGACGCCAGTGGAATAAGCAGACCAGGAGGGTGTCTCCAGCTGCCTTGGAGTTGTATTCTGGGTACCTCCTGGCTTAGAACACTGTTACGTTCTCAGTGCCCGAGGAACGCAGCTACTTGAAAGCTGGCTTGTAGGCGAGCTTCCTTCTGCGAGCTGAGATAAGGGCAGGACCCTCCCGCATCATGACTGCCCGTGGACTTAGTTCCCAGCATCCTTATGTTAGGTGCCGAAGAGGTTGTGTGAAAAGCTTGTGGAAGTGACAGGATTCTCCTCAAGTGTATCTGATCTCAATACAGACATTGCAAACGTCCTTGTTCAATGAGAGTGTAGCTCGGTCCTAGCTCCCATCAAAGTGTCTAGCAGACATCTGCCTGCAAAGCATACACACTTCCGAGAGTTGAGCTTATGGACTGTCCCTCCCACATCCTGCCTGGAGATACACCGCGTTCCTAACAGGCCTAGCCCTGATGCGTGCCTGAAGTGTTGTGAAAGCTAAGTGGAAAGTCCCGGCCCACAAGACTAGGCATCCAAGCTCAATCCATCGATTTTCTAGTGTTCCCTGCATGAGCCAGGTGCTACATCCTAAGTGCCATACGAGAGAAGCTAGCTGAACGCCTTGTCCAAAAGCAACTTACTTCGGAGAGTTGAGCTAACCCTCAGTCCCTCGCAGTTGCACACTGCCTGCAGAAAGATTTTCCAACATCTGCATCACAGCCGTTTGTCAGAGTCTTGTGAGACGCAGGTGGAATAAGCATACCTGGAGGGTGTCTCCAGCTGCAGTGGAGGGGTATTCTGGGTACCTCCTGGCTTAGAGTACTGCGACGTTCTCAGTGCCCTAAGAACGCAGCTAGTTGAAAGCTTGCTTGGAGGCATGCTTCGTTCTGCGAGCTGATGTCAGGGCAGGACCCACCCGCATCCTGACTGCCCGTAGACATAGGACCTAGCATCCTTATGTTTGGTGCTGGAAGACGTTTTGTGCATAGCATGTGGAAGTGACAGGATTCTCCTCAAGTGTATCTGATCTCAATACAGACATTGCAAACGTCCTTGTTCAATGGGAGTGTAGCTCCGTCCTAGCTCCCATCAAAGTGTCTAGCAGACATCTGCCTGCAAAGCATACACACTTCCGAGAGTTGAGCTTATGGACTGTCCCTCCCTCATCCGGCCTGCAGTTACACCACGCTCCTAAGAGGCCTAGCCCCGATGCGAGCCTGAGTGTTGTGAGAGCTAAGTGGAAAGTCCCGGCCCACGAGACTGGTGCATCCAAGCTCAATCCAGCGATTTCCTAGTATTCCCTGTATGAACCAGGTGCTACATCCTAAGTGCCATACGAGAGAAGCTAGCTGAACGCCTTGTCCAAAAGCAACTTACTTCGGAGAGTTGAGCTAACCCTCAGTCCCTCGCAGTTGCACACTGCCTGCAGAAAGATTTTCCAACATCTGCATCACAGCCGTTTGTCAGAGTCTTGTGAGACGCAGGTGGAATAAGCATACCTGGAGGGTGTCTCCAGCTGCAGTGGAGGGGTATTCTGGGTACCTCCTGGCTTAGAGTACTGCGACGTTCTCAGTGCCCTAAGAACGCAGCTAGTTGAAAGCTTGCTTGGAGGCATGCTTCGTTCTGCGAGCTGATGTCAGGGCAGGACCCACCCGCATCCTGACTGCCCGTAGACATAGGACCTAGCATCCTTATGTTTGGTGCTGGAAGAGGTTTTGTGCATAGCATGTGGAAGTGACAGGATTCTCCTCAAGTGTATCTGATCTCAATACAGACATTGCAAACGTCCTTGTTCAATGGGAGTGTAGCTCCGTCCTAGCTCCCATCAAAGTGTCTAGCAGACATCTGCCTGCAAAGCATACACACTTCCGAGAGTTGAGCTTATGGACTGTCCCTCCCTCATCCTGCCTGCAGTTACACCACGCTCCTAACAGGCCTAGCCCCGATGCGTGCCTGAGTGTTGTGAGAGCTAAGTGGAAAGTCCCGGCCCACAAGACTAGTGCATCCAAGCTCAAACCAGCGATTTCCTAGTATTCCCTGTATGAACCACGTGCTACATCCTAAGTGCCATACGAGAGAAGCTAGCTGAACGCCTTGTCCAAAATCAACGTACTTTGGAGAGTTGAGCTAACCCTCAGTCCCTCACAGTTGCACAGTGCCTGCAGAAAGTTTCCAACATCTGCACCACAGCCGTTTGTCAGAGTCTTGTGAGACGCAGGTGGAATAAGCAGACCTGGAAGGTGTCTCCAGCTGCAGTGGAGTTGTATTCTAGGTACCTCCTGGCTTAGAACACTGTTACGTTCCCAGTGCCCGACGAACACAGCTAGTTGAAAGCTGGCTTTTAGGCGAGCTTACTTGTGCGAGCTGAGATGAGGGCAGGACCCACCCGCATCCTGACTGCCCATAGATGTAGGTCCCAGCATCCTTATTTTAGGTGCCGAAGAGGTTGTGTGAAAAGCTTGTGGAAGTGACAGGATTCTCCTCAAGTGTATCTGATCTCAATACAGACATTGCAAACGTCCTTGTTCAATGAGAGTGTAGCTCGGTCCTAGCTCCCATCAAAGTGTCTAGCAGACATCTCCCTGCAAAGCATACACACTTCCGAGAGTTGAGCTTATGGACTGTCCCACCCACATCCTGCCTGGAGATACACCGCGATCCTAACAGGCCTAGCCCCGATGCGTGCCTGAAGTGTTGTGAAAGCTAAGTGGAAAGTCCCGGCCCACAAGACTAGGCATCCAAGCTCAATCCAGCGATTTTCTAGTATTCCCTGCATGAGCCAGGTGCTACATCCTAAGTGCCATACGAGAGAAGCTAGCTGAACGCCTTGTCCAAAAGCAACTTACCTCGGAGTGTTGAGCTAACCCTCATTCCCTCGCAGTTGCACACTGCCTGCAGAAAGATTTTCCAACATCTGCATCTGAGCCGTTTGTCAGAGTCTTGTGAGACGCAGGTGGAATAAGCAGACCTGGAAGGTGTCTCCAGCTGCAGTGGAGTTGTATTCTAGGTACCTCCTGGCTTAGAACACTGTTACGTTCTCAGTGCCCGAGGAACGCAGCTAGTTGAAAGCTGGATTTTAGGCGAGCTTACTTGTGCGAGGTGAGATCAGGGCAGGACCCGCCCCCATCCTGACTGCCCGTAGATGTAGGTCCCAGCATCCTTATTTTAGGTCCCGAAGAGGTTGTGTGAAAATCTTGTGGAAGTGACAGGATTCTCCTCAAGTGTATCTGATCTCAATACAGACATTGCAAACGTCCTTGTTCAATGAGAGTGTAGCTCGGTCCTAGCTCCCATCAAAGTGTCTAGCAGACATCTACAAACCATACAGACGTCTCAGAGTTGAACTTATGGACTGTCCCTCTCACATCCTGCCTGCAGGAACACCACGCTCCTAACAGGCCTAGCCCCGATGCGTGCCTGAAGTGTTGTCAGAGCTAAGTGGAAATTCCGGGCCCACAAGACTAGTGCATCCAAGCTCAATGCAGCGATTTCCAGGTATTCCCTGCATGAGCCAGGTGCTACATCCTAAGTGCCATACGAGAGAAGCTAGCTGAACGCCTTGTCCAAAAGCAACTTACTTCGGAGAGTTGAGCTAACCCTCAGTCCCTCACAGTTGCACAGTGCCTGCAGAAAGTTTCCAACATCTGCACCACAGCCGTTTGTCAGAGTCTTGTGAGACGCAGGTGGAATAAGCAGACCTGGAAGGTGTCTCCAGCTGCAGTGGAGTTGTATTCTAGGTACCTCCTGGCTTAGAACACTGTTACGTTCCCAGTGCCCGACGAACACAGCTAGTTGAAAGCTGGCTTTTAGGCGAGCTTACTTGTGCGAGCTGAGATGAGGGCAGGACCCACCCGCATCCTGACTGCCCATAGATGTAGGTCCCAGCATCCTTATTTTAGGTGCCGAAGAGGTTGTGTGAAAAGCTTGTGGAAGTGACAGGATTCTCCTCAAGTGTATCTGATCTCAATACAGACATTGCAAACGTCCTTGTTCAATGGGAGTGTAGCTCCGTCCTAGCTCCCATCAAAGTGTCTAGCAGACATCTGCCTGCAAAGCATACACACTTCCGAGAGTTGAGCTTATGGACTGTCCCTCCCTCATCCTGCCTGCAGTTACACCACGCTCCTAACAGGCCTAGCCCCGATGCGTGCCTGAGTGTTGTGAGAGCTAAGTGGAAAGTCCCGGCCCACAAGACTAGTGCATCCAAGCTCAAACCAGCGATTTCCTAGTATTCCCTGTATGAACCACGTGCTACATCCTAAGTGCCATACGAGAGAAGCTAGCTGAACGCCTTGTCCAAAATCAACGTACTTTGGAGAGTTGAGCTAACCCTCAGTCCCTCACAGTTGCACAGTGCCTGCAGAAAGTTTCCAACATCTGCACCACAGCCGTTTGTCAGAGTCTT